>NW_028292984.1:0-25846 GCF_964252035.2 Podarcis erhardii | reverse complement strand
GAAGCGCTACTTGGATTTCGAATGATCCGAAGCACATATCAAGTATATATAGGTATCTTGATATGCCGCTGATTTCGACGAAGAAATAGCCTTGGTAACATGTGGGTCGCGGCAGACTGAGTTCTGAGTCCTGCATGATACCGATTCACACACACAGTGGTGGCTGTTACTACTCAATCGCACGTTCATGACTCTCCATTCAGACGTGCCTTAGAGATTCAATGTGTGGTCAGAAGTTCTCTGCAAAGTACATACTCGACGCTAGACTATTCGAGAGCAATACGATTGAACCTATATGTATATATATACATATTATATAAACGGGCACTACTTTTGTGTGCCAAGCATACACAGTGATTTTTACGCTCTCCGAAGCGAATCTGCCCTTCCCTTTTCTTTACTAGAATGCTTAGTTTCTCTGTCTTTAGTGCGAGTCAGAGAACTGCGCTGCTAAATTCTTACGCGAGAAAGGCATGCCTCCGTATGCAATCTGAATTTGTTCCCAAATACTAGCCATTTCGAAACCCCATTGACTATGTAGAGAGAGCAAATCATCCGGTGTACATGCTGAGATGCACTTATAGCGTTTGCACGTGTGTAAGCAGTCATCACAAACAGATTATTAGATATGTCTTTAGTCGCCTCGCCCTACAACTGATGGGTACAGGAGGTGCTGTCCAACTGCTGCAGCTATGGAAAAAAACTATTACACTTTTCTTCTCATAAGCCGCTGCTGCTTGAGATGCTTCCGGTTAAAACCGAATCGTTTTCTGATGCCCCGCTGCTGATCGTAGTCAACCGTACATATATGTGTACGGTATTTATGATTTTCATTCCTTCACTGCTTCGTCACCCTAGAGAACGAGATTATCATTTTGCTAAGATAACGGCGGTATTAACCATCATGCAGATACGGAAACGTAACGGGGTAAACTGCTTACATATTTATAGACCTGTGTCAGTTATTGTGGCATAGAGAGTCTGACGTCTGCAAGTTTGGATCAAACTGGGAGCAAATTCGTGTTATAACTAGTGCTTGTCGTTACGATTAAGCATACAATGCTTAACGCGAATGGCGAGGTATATGTGTATATATTAGCAAGGTTTATTTCTATCCAGGATTGATTACAAACCTACATTCTCAGATTTACTTCACCCAATAAAATATGCTCAAGGTTTTACATGGACCTAATACTACTCACATATTCTAATGATGAGCTTCTGCTCTTGAACAATAATGCTATTCGATATGCATCTCAAACACGCTTCGCGGCCTTCCCCGGTGAGACAAGTCAGTAGAAAAGCAACGTTGTACACCGAGTAAGCTAAATTCAGAATGTTTTGCTCAAACTCTTGTGCTCCAAGACATCGGCAGAGTATATGCAGATCGTCATCCATTCTTGAGGAAAGACACAACAAATTCTTTTGTCTCGCATTTATTGGGTTTGTGAACGGAAGCCTTCCATGAATTCGTAACTTCTTACCTAGCTGGTGTACATATTCTTTGAGATATACCGTTAGAGCAGGTCGTATAAGAGATACCGTTAGAGCAGGTCGCATACTACGCTTTTGCTTCCTCTCCAATCGTTAGTGAAGTTAACACAGTCGAACCATCAGTTTTATGAAATCCAAGTGATATCTGCTCTCTTTGTTTATTCACGCAGCGGCAATTCCCAATGGCCCGTAGATGAATCACTTTGACCACCCAGCTCCACGAAAACTGCTTGTACTTCTGCCACAGCGGTGATTTTCCACAGCTACGCGGCTCAAAGCTGCCGTTTACGTGGTCGATCCTCGTTGAAAAACGCTTTCAGATTACTGTTCTAATGTATGCATTCGCAGCTCTTTGTGCACTTAACACACCATGTGCTGTGGTTATTTCGCTGTTTCACTTTCTTCAACACTAGCTATCAACTAGCTCACATGTCTGACTGTTGCGATGCAGGGAGAAATCTCAGGTCCAGCACAGTTGCTTCGGCTCCATCTTGCAGTAATCGTTTTGCCACAGAAACTGGTAGTCTCTTCCTATTGTAGTTGCCAAAGCTGTTTTTGTACTGCTCTTGCAACTGTTTCATCTGACTCGTGATGACGTTCCAGCGAAGGCCGGGGTAGTTCGAGTTAGTTGTGGTCAGGAATTCGGTACGTTCACTGTTGTTGTTGTGGTGTCAACTACTGCATCCACTGTTATAAGAATGTTGCTGCGGCTTACAATATTATATGAGAGTGCTTTGCTCTTGCTGCTGCTGCTGCTGCTCGGTCCAGCATACCCTTGCTCCATCTACTGGAGTTGCTAGTCCTTTTCACACGTTCTGCTGCAGCAGCTTCTGTGCAGTTACTGTCGGTAGTGCTGCTACTGGAGTCTTTTCGTCGCCAGCGCTGTTGCTGCTCCAGTCGTCGACTAATGCTGGGATCTGTAAGTTGCTGTGTAGCAACTGCTGCTGTGCTTAGTAGCTGTCGTTAGTGCAGCTGCTGTTGTTGCTGCTGCTGGTTCTGTTGCCGTTGGCGCCTAAACAATGAAGTAGAGACAAGCCAACGGCGACCGGCAGTGACAGCAGCAGCCGCAACAGAACGAGTGGGACCTGTACCATTCTCAGTGCTTGTCTCCCATCTTTAGCACTACCTTTACCATATATACGATTCTCTTGATCGCGTGATTTGATTTCTGCTTTCTTTTCCTCTTTTTTCAGCAGAAAAAATTCTCAACGACTCACTTTCCTCGCTGCTCGATCACACGTGCAGCTGTGGACTTACTGCCGCGGTCGCCTCTGCTCCAGCCGTCCCTGCGCTTTGGCACAACGTCAATCTGTGTGTGTGTGCGCCTCTATGTATGCGTATGCATTAGCTTGTGAGCTTGTGCGTGGGTCTTTTCATGAGGTGCTCGGATTTACTGCTAACAAGATTTAACGTATCCTTATCACTTTTGTCCCAACAATTCAATATGTACTTCTTCTTGCTTCTTTGGCTAGCAACAATGAAGCTGCTGTTGGTGACTTCAAGTGTTTGAACATTCTCTGCTAGAAACATCCGGTCTTTTCTTTGCCTTTTTCCAGCTTTTTTCCTTTCTACTGAACCGCCCTCAGCTGCCGCTGCCGCTGCTGGTACTTGTGACTGCACTACTGCTACTCCAGTGTTGCTGCAGCAAGTCATGTTTCAAGTTGCCGTCGCAGCCGCTGGTGACAATGCTACTTACCCTTTCATCGCTGTTGTTGCTGGTGCAAAAGCGTCTGAACCGAGTCTATCACAGAATCCTTTGATAGTTTGACTTTTGCAGCTCGCAGGTGCAGCTATTGTTAGTGCTGCTAATCTGTTCGTAATTTGTAAGCGCTGAGTCTTGTCTTCAACGCCGCCAAGGATCAATTTTTGCTGCAATCGCGGCTTTTACTTCTGGTTCTTCTGCTCGTGGCAAACGTATTTTTCCTACCGCAGCTTATTGATGCCGTTGCTAATCGGTCGCTTGGGTGCAGCTTTCGTGGCAACAGTGCAAAAGCGCTAGTTGGCAAGAGCTGACAGTAACGGACACCAAATTGAAAATCACGTTCAATAGTGTCGACTCCAACTTTTTTTATAGCATTATTCGCAGCCTGTCGCGGCTGTGATTGCTGGTGTTATCACCTTGCCTTTTCTTGTTGCTGTCGGTGCATTCTTTGCTCTGAAAGGCTTGCAACTACTGCTTCAGATTTCATGTTCAACAGTGTCGACTATAACTTTTCTAAAGGCATCCTTCGCAGCCTGTCGCGGCTGTGATTGCTGGTGTTATCACCTTGCCTTTTGGTGTTGCTGTCGGTGCAATCTTTGCTCTGAAAGGCTTGCAACTATTGCTCCAGAATTCCCGCCTCTTGCTGCTTTTGCTGCTGGCGCTGTTGTTCCTGCTGTTGCAGTTGAGGTCTACTACTGCCTATGTTGCAGCTATTGATGCATGCACTGCATTTGCCAGCTACCTTATTGTGGTGATGAATAACACCTTGTGGCGTGCGACCCTCTCGCCTCACGGTGTATCATCTAATGCGATAGGATTGTGCGGCTGCGTGCTGCTGTAAGCATTGCTCCACCATCTGCTGCTGAGTTTCGCTAATTAATGTAGCATATACCTCCTTGTGCCTCTGTTACTGCCGATTTTTGCCTCTGTCGCTGCTACTATTGTAACTGCTATTTGAAAACGTCCTTCTTTCCTAGTTCCTGCTGCAACGGCTACTGCTTTTTTGCCAGCAGATTTGCAGCTCCGCTGCTGCAGCTGCTGCTGTGTGTTAGCGCAGCTGCTCTTCCTCCTACATTGCAGATCTGTCTTTGTTTAGCTGCTGCTGGCGTTGCTACTGTTGATAACGATGTCGCGAGTGGTGCGTGGCCTTCGTCATATAGGTCAAGAAAGCGAGAAGTTCCGCTTTTCTTTATTTGTAGAAGAAGTGAAAATTCGCTATGATAAAGGCAGGAGTGCCTTCGCTACTGTGGAGTGGCTGAGAGGTAAGCGCAACTGCATCTCTGCTGTTGTTGCGGTAGCAAGGCTGCCGTTGACGAAAACGCAGCAGTCTTTTGCTACTAGCTTGTCCTAGAAAACAGCGTCTGATTTTTGAACAGTATGTCAAGTCTCAGTACTTTTTTGTTGCGGTTTTCCTGGTGATGGTTCTGAGTTTGCTGCTTTGAGTGGTTGCTACTACTGCTTCTGCTGTGGCTGTTGTGAGGGCTCATGGAGGAGGTGCTGGTGGTCAATTCTGGCCCAAAACGTCTGCCCTTCTTTGCTGTAGAGATGCAGCTTGTCTGCCCGTATTGCTACTCCCTCTGCTATTCTTTGCTACTGCTGTTGCCTATTCTATGCACAACAAGCCACAGCTCAATCAAATCCACTCTCTATCTGCACGTGCTGTTGTTGGGTATACTGCTTCTGGTGAAGAAGCAAAGCTAAGGCTGCTTTAGCAGAACCTCTAACGTCTCTCGCTAAGCATTCACTGCTGCTGGTCTTTATTCTGCTGCTTTTCAACGTCAAATAAGTCAACACATATACATGTGTAGAACCCAATATATATATATATATATATATATGTATATATATATATATATATGTATAGCAGTTTTCTGCTGAGGACTTTGATATTACAGGACTCAGTAGTGTTGCCTATATATATATAGCAGTTTTCTGCTGAGGACTTTGATATTAGGACTCAGTAGTGTTGTCGGAGACGTCATTTTTTCGAGCGAATTTGACATTTGTGGCTTTGTCAACGAATGAAGCAAACACTGTGGACTTTGTAATGAATGTGTGCATGGGTTTTCGACAATTGACGAGCTACTGCGGTATTGCTGCTACTCGCCGACGCATTGTTGTCATTGCGTTTCTTGCTGTCAGTTCTGCTGCTAATTTTTTTCCGCCTTCCGTAGTTTTTGGATTTGGTTCTGACAAGCTCGCGCAGTGTTCTTTTTTCGTTTTCAATGCACTAAAAGCATGGCAGCACTGCCGCTGTGCGTTTTTCGACGACCGCTGTTGTGGTGCTGTGAAGTTGTTGCAAACTCGATGTGTCAACAAATGTGCGTCTGAGTAAGTTTTCTAGTGGTTTGTTTGGAGGTATTGGCGGTCCTCGTGTCAGCTGTTTTTTCGGTGATGATGCCTTGCTGCAGCTGCAACAAACAGGAACATTGCTTGGAAGTTTTGCGGCTGCCTCTTCCACCCGTGATATGTACCACTGTTCCTTCTTGACGGTGTCTGCTTCTGCTTGTTTTTCAGCCTGTTTTTTTTCACGCACCTGCACAGCAGTAGTGGGTATACAAGTGTTTTTTTATTAGGCTCACAGGACGTTTTTCGCACACCGACAAAACTCCGTCTCCTCCTTTTCTTCTTTCCTTGCTGCTTCTAGTTGCTTGCGCTGACTGTGCATAGTGCGCAAAACACTTTGGTTGCGCGCGATTTTCTCAGCTGTGTGCTCTCGCACTACAACTGCAGCTGGTGAAAACCTTTGC
This sequence comes from Podarcis erhardii, assembly GCF_964252035.2. Taxonomy (NCBI): domain Eukaryota; kingdom Metazoa; phylum Chordata; class Lepidosauria; order Squamata; family Lacertidae; genus Podarcis; species Podarcis erhardii. The sequence continues at coordinate 19,900 of NW_028292984.1, read as the reverse complement.
ACCCAGCACATACACCGCTTCAGCGTCTCACTGCTTCTCCTGCAGGCTGCAAAATGTCCAACAGAACTTGTGCTGCAAGTCTAGAGCAGACTCGCTGCTTACTGCTTTTTCACTCCTCTTTTTGCACCTCAAACCTGCTTGAGCGCGGTGTGGCGCTTCGCGTTTGACCTGCGTCTGCGTCCACAGTAGTCGATTTCCTTTTTTTCGCGTGCTTGTGTGTGAGCTGCTGAGAAACTCCACCCATTGCGAGTCCCTTTTGCGTTAATAGTGGGCACCTTGAAAGCCGCTTTCTTTGCAGTTGGCTAGTGTGTGAAACTCAACGACTGTGCAAATCGTGTGTGTGCAGGGCCGAAGCGCTGTCGAGGACGGGAAGTGCTGCCAGTCGTGGAAGGCGAAACACGCTTAAGTTTTCCAGTGGACAAGAACTAGTGCTAGTGGCTACACTCTTTAAACAGCGCAGACAGCAACAGCAACTCCAACAACCCGTGGGGGTGGAGTCTGCAGTTGCAGCTTCGCCCAGTTCACCCACTAGTCGACCGCATCAGCAGCACCACCACAGACTGCGCAAGTTTTCCCTAAGAAGAAACAGCACTGTTTCAGAAAGCGGCTGCTGCAGTTCGGGTCCAGGCAACAGCAGCGGCAGTTCTCTGCTTTTTTTGCCTCCTCCTCCTCCTTCTGCTTCTTTAACGCCTTCTTCCAGTGCGACTACTCGCTCTTCTCTGCTTCTTCTCCACTCTGCCACGACGACTCCTCCTGCTGCTGCTGTCATCTCTGCACTGGGCGCTTCTTATGCAAGGAATCCAAGTTGCAGGTCACTGCTGCTTCAGGCACATGCATTCACTGCTGCACTCACTCTTAGGATAAGGCTGTTGTGGTCTCAGCTTCACTCGCAAAGCACACACTCACACTTCGCAGAGAGACAGAGTAGCGAAAGGCGAGTTCTTGCTTTGCAGAAAAAACGGAGATTTCACTTGTTTTCAGAGTTTTAGAGGCACCAGGGGGACCCACCCAACTCCCCTGGTGGGGTAGGCAGAGTTTCAGTCCTTCTTTCGTGGCTGTTGTGTGCATGGTCTAAACAGGCTTTGTTTCTTTTCTATTCCACTAGTTCTGCTCTTGGTGGCCTTTTCTCGTGCTGGCTGAAACGCGCTCTTCTAACTCGTCCATATATGTGAGTACGTTTTACATATGTTTCGCTGCAGATGTCAAGGTGTCGTCTATCACTATCAGCAGGTGAACTAAACTCTGCATATATTCAGTAAAGCACGACAACAAAAACAGCGTCTTTTTTCTGCTTCCTCAGTGTGCGCTCTCGCTGGTGTGTGTAAGTCCTGTGTTTGCTGCTGCTGCGACGGGCTCTTCGTCGCTGTTTCTGCTGCAGTCAAAGAAAGATTTGACTTTTTGTGTGCCACAGATCTACCAAAGTCACTGCTTCACTGCTTTCATAACAGCAGGGGAGTGGTCTCTTTGTGGGGCTGTGTTGCTTACACGGATGACTGGTTGCTGGTGTTTGATCGCACGCAAATTTATTCCTGTATACACAAATTCACGTGTTTTTTCCGGTTGTAGCCCCACTTGACCTAAATACAAATATACACATGTACATGTAGTTTGTCGCAATGTCCTGCATCATGCAATCCAAGCCCACCTCGATCCCAATTCTTTTACTCTCGCAGCAATGCATGCAGACACAATGAATGCGTGACTCAGGTGACTTTTTTCTCCGCGTTTCTTGAATACTTTGCTTGATGCTGCGTAGTTTCACGCTTGTGTGTCAATCACCAAAAACGTCAATTCACTGAAAGTTTCACTCACGCGGCTTACACAAGTGGCTGAGCGCTTGCTTCTTTGTATTCAAGGGTCGAGCGCCAAGCTTTTTCGCCTGTTTGTTGTTGCCCGACTCAACAAAAAGCCCACATGCACTAGAATTGCACATGGTATTTGTGTGCGTGTCTGCTTTTCCTTCTTCCGTCTTTATCAGCGGCTAAATACGTATGTCCGTACATGTAGGTAAGTACAACGTGTCTGTGTTGTTTTGTGTGCTCTCTGGTTCACAAAGGTGTGCATTCTGTGGCAAACTGTGTTGTCGAAAGCAACTACTTTGCTGTTCAAGCACGCTGACACATACATTCCTAGTATAGATGTATAGATAGGGCTGTGTACATAAAAAGACGTCACGCTTACAATGAATGTCAGCATTTCTATGCACAAAAACATACAATTACCTGTGGCACAAAGCAGGACTCGCTGCAGCAGTCGCTGTGTCGATACTGTGTCGCAACGCTTTACTGCTCTTTGCTGCTGTCTTCGAGCTTGCCCTTAATCTTCTCTGCTAATTTCTTCACTCTGAGTTCAACACAGACAGGCTTAGCAGCATCGAGAGAAACGTAGCAGCATCGAGAGAGGGTAACAGCATCGAGAGAGTCGTAGCAGCATCGAGACAGTCGTAGCAGCATCGAGAGAAACGTAGCAGCATCGAGAGAGACGTAGCAGCATCGAGACAGTCGTAGCAGCATCGAGAGAGGGTAACAGCATCGAGAGAGTCGTAGCAGCATCGAGAGAGATGTAGCAGCATCGAGGGAAACGTAGCAGCATCGAGAGAAGCGTAGCAGCATCGAGAGAAACGTAGCAGCATCGACAGAGTTGTTGCAGCATCGAGAGATTCGTAGGATCATCGAGAGAAGCGTAGCAAGCAGAACTGGAACAAAGAAGTGCCAAAGTTGACGGTGCCGCTGTGGAGGAGAAGGGGGAGAGTTGCTTTTTGTCACTGGTGTGTGTGTGTGTGAGTGTTTTAATTATTGTGCGACTGTGAGGTGACTTTTTGGGGTGCTGACTGGTGCCCTTTATAGGTGGTGGAAGTGCAGGAGAGTGGACGTCGGTCGTATCTGTCCTTTTCGGAGAGAAGGAAGTCGGCAGCCATTGCAAGTCTTTCTACTCCTGCCACTGCCACGAATACTGCTGAAGAGGCGAGAGCTTTACTCGACACTCCAGTTCCACAGAAGACAGGCGAGAAAGGAGGCGGAGAAACTGGAGGCAAAACAGGTGGTGGCTCGACTTCTAAGCGAGCAGCAGCGGCACGTCTGTTGTTGCTGCGTCGTGGCTCAATTGCCAGTGGTGTGAGTAGCGCAGTGGGGACCCACTCACACACAGTGAAGAAGTCGAGCGATAAAAACAGTGGCAGCTGCAGCAGCAGTGGTGGGGGAAATGGAGCCACTAGTGGCAGTAGTAGAAGTGCGACTGCAGCGGGCTTGGGTTTTGGAGGAACAAGTGGCCTCAACAACAGCAGCAGCGTGCTCGGAGAAGTGCGGCTGGACTTGGCAGAGTACGCTTGCATGCTGGGCGCAGTTTCTTCCGCAGCCGCAGACTCTTGTTATGGAAAGCCTTGGTCGCAGCAACAACTGCAACAGCCCCAACGCTTCACTTTGCCTCTTCAGCGATCTTCTGATCCTGATGCTTGCATCACTTTTCTGCTCTCCTGCACTCATCTCGGCAGTGTCGCTGAAGGAGGTGGGTCCAAAAGAAGCGGAACTCGCACGTGTATATCTAGTCGTGCATGCGCTTCGATTCGTTGCACCACACCACTGCTTCTGAGTGCTCTAAAAAAGTACACGCATACTTCACGCTCGCCGACTTGGACTCTCTGTTGTTGTGCACCGCCGCGCACTCGACCCCACAAGAGAAAGGCAAAGTTTTCTGTACATGTGCATGTGGATGGTGGATCAGAAGATGGATGTTTGAGAGTGAATTAGTAGGTAGGCACTGGGAGAGAAAAGCATCTTTGGTTCTCTGTGGGTTCACGAAGAGAGACAAATACGCATGTGTGTGGACATGTTCGTGTTGAAAGATCGTTGCTTTTGTGTGGGGCTGAAGTCGGTCAATCCTCGTTTTCATCTAGATGATAAGGGAGTATGCATGCAGGAGTGTATACGTGCGAGGCAGTCTGCTTCTTTTACACGGCTTCAAACGATTCTATGCATGTTACACACATATGTGTAGAATAAGTTACGTGCAAGCGTACTGTTGTATACATATGTGTGAATGGGTAAGTGCGTGTACATGAAAATATATGGCGATCATGCACACGCGCTGGTCGATATGAAAATGGACAATCACATCAAAACACTATGGTCCACTTCTTTTCTTCACAGGTATCATCTCCGTATCTTCATTTTTTAATCTTCACAACACACATACACATACACATAACTTTTTTGAAGAGGTGATTCTGATAGGACGTAAGCGAATATACGAGGACTGGATTCGCACATGTTTGGTGGACAAAACATCGTGGCTGCTTCACTCTAAAAGACTCGTCTGTGTAGCAGTTGCTGCCTCTACTATTTCCAGTGTATATCTCATTTGAATGCGTATGTATGTACGCTCTCTGAAGCATATTTTTCGCGCTCCTTATGCATATGTCTATGTGGTTGTAAATAGGCAAAAAATGAACATACAAGTTGTCACCCACTACAACTCACTGTCTCTCAAAACTCTGCAAAACATACGATACCGTATGCATGCAAAAAAGCCACTCACACACACATCCAAGTTGTACAATATACATATGTATATGTGTAGATTTGTTTTATTAATCGCATACACAACTTGAAGTCTATCTTGGCTCCCGCTTGTGTAGCGATTTGGTTTAAACGCTGTTGATCTCCATTACAATGTACCTTCGTGTATGCATACGTAAATATGTACACATATACATTTGTAGTAGTCTTTGTCGTTGTTGAGGACATTCCAAAAAAAGTTGAGGAAGCTGACGGTGTGCGTATGGAAGCTACAAGCTCTAGTTTTTTTTGCAACAAAAGAGCTTTCTTGAATCTATCGAGATCCAGTAGATTTTTTTGTTCATGTAGATTTTGTGTGCAACCCTAAGGAATTCTAGAGGTGTAGTTCCACATACATATGTAGTATTTTCGGATTTTGCATACTCTACATACTCACGTGAAATAATCACAAAAAAAGCTTGCGCTGCCTTAAGGGAATGCCTGCATACATGAAAGTAAAATTTCGTGTAAAGCATTGCCTATACACACCATCAAAATTACAAGAGCATTCTTGCCTTGTACATAAAAATATATATATATATATATATCTATATCTATCTATATATATATATTAAGTATGTATTTACGTTATCATGTCGGGTGAATGAGGCAGTTGATTTCTCATGAACTCGTTTCCATAGTAAGTATGTGAAGTTTATGTTCACCAGCAAATGAAAACTTGTGCAGTCTAAACCTTTACTTGTATAATTTAAAAATGTAGAAGGCTTGAATGTGCTGAATCAGTAAGAGAGAGGCGTCGAGTTAATGAAGTACGAATTACAAAAATGTGTAGCAGCTCACTTAGGCATGGCATATGTTGCTATACAGCCAACCAAATAAATAAATATATATGTATATCTATATAGAGAGATAGCTCGCAGTCAGCGTTTACTTCAAGTGTGAAGACGTTTAAGTGAGAAAGGGAGACAACTTTGAATTAACGAGTAAAGAGTTGAGGATGAGCTACAAAAGCAGCAGCACTTGAGGATGGTCAGAGAAGGAGGTAAGTTTGAATGACTAGATTGTGAACGCAAGTGGTGTGGGTGAACTGCTGAAGCTGCTGTTTGAATAAGAGAGACGCAGAAACAGCAACAGTCGTGTTTTGTATGACCGTGTAGAACTACTCATGAAGTTTTCTAAAAAGCGCTTTGTGTCTCTGAGAGACAGCGTTGCGCAACACAAAAATTCGGTTTTCCACGCTTGCTGATCCCTCATTGGGTGCTCACAAATGCTTCTTCTTCTCTGCAGATTTGATCACGCATGCCTAGTCGTTGCCCACACACACACTGTGCATACATACATACATATATAAACACATCCTACATGTATGTGCACGTATGTATACACCTATATATATGTGTATATTGTGGTTCTTGGAGTGGAATGCGTGTCTCAGTACAAATATACGCATGCGGTGTGAGTGTGCAGAGAAAGACGACGACGCAGTTTCACTGCATTCTGGGTTGGTTTCTTTAGCCAGTGACGATACGCTTTTTCAGAACTTATGGCCCAATAACAACAGCAACAGCAGCACCCACACTACTGCGTTACTACGGAAACCTCTGTACAACTGCACTAGTAGTAGTAGTAGTAGTAATAGTAGTAGTAGTAGTAGCTGCCTTGGGAGTTCATTTCAAACAGGAGTTGCTTCCTACGACTCAGCTCCCCAGCTGCAAAGAACCCTCGATTCAAGCGCTTCTTTGTCTCCTATGCTTGCGACTACAACGACTAATTCGACGCTTCCTGCTTTGAAATCGCAGCTGTTGCTGCCTGTCGCTGCTACTGCTGAATCGGCTTCACTGCTGCCTCTTTCAGAAAGCCACAAAGATGGAGAACAACAACAATCCAACAGTCAAGATCTTCAAAAAACAGCAAAAACAGCCACTGAAAACGAAGCGGTACGTTCTTCTCTCAAACGAAACTGCAGAGACTCCCACATGTCACAAAACAAAGCACAAGGTTCCAGCTGCTCAAACTTCGGCAATATAACGCGTATGAGACAAGCACCACCAACCTCGATAGAATATTGTACATGCGTAGTTGTATATAAACAGTACTTTACTAGAGTGCACACACCCAAGCCGAAAAAAACGATATACATACATAATTTTGAAGCTGACTAGTTCAGCTGTAACAACAGATGTAAACTAAATCCAGTGCAGTAAATACATACATACACATATATATATATATTGGTATCTGTATTTGGGTACGTGTAGATGTTTTTAGTGCAGTGTTTTGGAGGGATCAACAGATAGATATGAGTCTTTATATGTGTAGATTGATTCAGTGCAGCGAGAGATTTCTATAGGCTTTGAAAGTTGCGCGACAGCAGCAGGTATGGTGTGTTACTGACTTTTCTTTCGAAGATTTCAAATTGTGAATAAATATACATATATATGTGTTTAAGTTGTACGTTTTTTTTGTGAACAGAGAAGGATGAGCTTGATGAGTGCTTGACTGGTTGTTGATATGGATAGCAGCGTGCGCTAGGAGGAAGTACAAAATAGCAATATTTCAATGAAAAACAAGGAAAGTTGAAGTAGTAGAAGAATCTGCGTGCCACATCTGCAGAACTGCCATAAATCACTGAAGGATATATAAATGAGTCATGCTTGTTGTATACATCAAGTTTATATACGAGCTCTGCGTGTATATATACCTCCATGTGTCTGTCTATATAGAGGATGTGAATAGGTAGAGTTTAAAGTTTACTAATTTCTCTGGTACTTCCGTAAATCGCTTATTCTTATTCCTACGTATGTGTGGGGAAATGCTGAGCATATATATATCACATAGTGAATATAGACTCTGTTTATATACACATATTATACATGTACGGGGTAAGTTTGAGAAGCCCTATTACGTGTGGGCATATGTGTGTGTGAGTGTGTGCTTGAAAGACAAACTGGTGAATTTGCATGCGTTTTTGAGGCCTTTTTGCTGCAGAGACGACTGAACACTGGGAGCTTCGCTTCTGCGCAGTTTTTCTCCGATACAACCACAACTAGCAGCAGCACGCCAACTCCCTTTTCCCTTTCCCACCACCACTGCAGCAGCTGCTGCCACAAACAGTGGTCTTTCACCACTGAAAGAAAGCACGAAGAAGCAACAACTGCTACTTAGAGCAGCAGCAGCTGCTGCGTTAGGAGGCGAAAGCGACTCCAGCTGCAGCCACCACAGGAGGAGGCCTGTAGTAGTAGGGGACGAAGCCGCTGTGAGCGCTGAATCTCTCTCGAAAAAAGCAGGAACTGGAACTGGGGCGGATTCGACGCCTTCTCCGTCTTCTCCTGCAAGACGCAGTTTCTCGCTGTTGCAGCGAAGAAGAAGAAGCAGCAGCAGTGGGCGAGATCAGGCAGTTATAGGCGAAAATTTCCACAGCAAAACGGTCCAGTTGTTGCAGCGAGTCGCCTGGTTGGAGAAGCAAAACGAGGAGAAGCAGCAGCAGCTTCAGCAGCTGCAGCAGGCTCTTGCAGCTAGCGAAGTAGGCCACACACTCATTCTCTTTTGCATGCACCACACGCACTCTCACAGCAGTCGCTTCTTGAAGCTTTATTTCGTCGCGTGCTGCTCTTCGTTCACCGTACGAAACCTGGTTATTTGCAGGTGTGGCTCTTTCTCTTTGCTCTTTACTCTGTTTCTTCTGTGCTCGTCATAGTTTTGTGTCGAATCACGCACTTTTTCCACTGTGGAAGCTCCCAGCAGCACTCGGAATAGACAGACACACACTGGAAAGAGCGCTGAAATTCGTTCGAGACGAGTTTCTCTGCGCTCATCTCCACACTCACTTTAACCGCAGCATGCTGTGAGTATGCAAATATACGCACTGTAAGCAGAATTCACAAGTAGAGCTTTTTTTTCCAGTCTAGAAGTCTTCTAAAAGCCGTAGTAGAAACGGCCCTGACTCGACAGACACTGGCCACAAAAAACTCCACCACCGTCTCAGGTGTACGTACACTCCAGCGATTCCGACTGCAGAAATCGTCGCAGAAGCTTCCACCGTTCGCTTCTCAGCACTAGCAGCAGCAGTGACGAAAAGCGCAGCAGCAGAGACATACACATAGACGTGATTTGAAGAAATTCAGAGAACTTCAGGTGCTTTTTCACGTACATACATATTACATACATGGAGATTTCATGGTAGGATTTTTGATGTGTATACGTTTGCGAGTGCATAAAAAAGGCTCCGCCACTGTGTAGGCGAGCAGAAAGTCAGCAAGAAAAGGCCCGTCTTCTTCCTGAATTTTCCTCGTTCTTCAAATCGAAAGTCTACTCTTTCGTGCTGTGGATGCGACTTCACTGAACTCTTCTCAGGCAGCTGAAAACGCAGCGAATGAAGAAAAGCTGCAAAAACTTCTGGAACAAATTGACGGTCTGCATGCATCGCTAGCCAGCGCTCAAGAGCAGCAACTCGCTCTAGTAAGTATTTCACCAAAACCTGTCGGCTCTAGGAAACAGTCGAAACAGCAACTCTTCACAAAGCATGTGCAGCCACTCACATCACTAACGCCTTCATAATGACGCAACCGTCCACATACATATATATAAATATTTATATGTGTATAACTGATGCAGCAGCAATCTCCCTTTTTGCGTATCACTCTGTGTAAGAGAAGTGTGAGGAGCAGGTGAGCTGCTATACGGCTTCATTGGACATATGTTTGTATACAGACAGAGTGGGGCCATCCAGAAAAAGTGTAAATAGATGCATGCACCTGTCCTAAATACTGATGACAAAATAGAGAAGTGCAGAGATCTCCTCGCTAGCTGTTTAGATTTCTGAAATTCGAGCATCGTTGCCTCTCACAGTCTGTTTGCTAGCTCGGCTTTTTTGGCCACATTTTGCCAGTCGAACAAGCCAATGCTGAGATCTGAGCAATGTAGATAAACTTTTTTGCGTTAAAATTCATATGTCGACAAAACAGTATGTCTGTAAACCAGTTAACTCTGGGTTCAGAGAAATACTATGTGTACAGCGCTACAGAAGGAGGCACCATTTGTGAAAGTGCCGCACTGAGACCTGCTGCATGCAAAGCTATTTGAACAGCCGTGTTTGTTTGTCGCCACATCTCTTAGGTGTGAAGCCAAAAAGTGCGAGTAGAGAAGTAGAGCAAGTTTTTTTTTCACCAGTTGCCCTGTAAGCGCTGAAATAATGGGCGTTAATGACATATACATAGTGTGTAACACATGCAGCTGCTGATTTTTCCAGCAGTAGTTTCGAGTGCATACGTATATGTTCTCCTCATTGTTGGCTTTCTCACCAACACATCAATCAGCGGATGCATGCGCATGCACAAATACTGCTTCATTTAATGGTGGCATCGTTTCTCCGTTTGCTTCGCTGCTGCTGTCGCCTGACTGCCAGTGGAGGCATCTGTCTGAGTGAGTTGATAAATAGACCCTATGCCACCATATGTGTGGCGTATATATATATATATATGTATGTTTATTCGTTTATACGTTTGTATATATGTATGAGCGCATGTGTGGAGATTCGCTTAGAGGTGAGTTTTTGAAGTGATGATAGGGGTGGCTGATGCTGTGAGTGTGACAGACACAGCAGCTAGAAGAAGAAAGGAAATCAGCCAGTCTTCAAAGCAACAGTCCAGTGCTTTCTGCTGCTATTCCTCTCAACGGATCTGCACAAGCTTCATCTGAGGCGCTTCATGGAGAAATCAAGCAGCTGCAGCAACGCATTCGTGAAGCTGAAGTGGCGCATGCAGGCCTGCAGCAGCAGCACAAACTTCGCCAGATGGAGCAGCAGCAGAAAGTCGTCAATTTGCAGGTGAAAACAAGCCACCTCCACACAGAGCATGAGTCCTCTGCTTTTTCTTCTCTCATCCTCAGCCTCCAGCAGCAGAGACAAATTCACGTGTTCCCTATATCTATCTATCTATCTCTCCGTGGGTGCATGTCTCTGTATGTATAACTCGTGTGTGGTGACAACACGCATGCAGTTGCATCGACCGGCTTTCGTTTGTCTCTTCGGTAGAATTTTCATGCTGCATGCGTTTCCGAAGAAGCCCCACGAGTAAATATGTGTAGATGTGTGTTTGGGTTTCGCACCCGGAGAAAGTCCAGCAAAACACATAAAGTCGTGAATGTGAAGCGACTCTACATATGTAGAGAGAGAGATAGCACTTCTTGGTAATGAGCACCAGACTTTCCCACATACACACATACATACACTGTACATACATACAAGAAGAAGAAGAGTTTTTTTTTGTCTCGACCTGACTTTGAAGATGTTTCGTGTATATGCAAGTCCGACTCACGCACCACAAGCCTTTCCAAAGAAAACTTTGTTTGAGACGCGTGCCTCTTTTCACTTCTCCCAAAAAGACTCGCGACACACAGACCTCCTTCGTTTGGGGTGTCTGTACACTGCAAGGGACTTCTGCTGTCTCTACACACCGAAAAGCACCAAACCAACGGAAGCTGCAGGTTTGTGTGGGCAAGATGAATTGGCAGGACTGCATGCGCTGCTTGTCTCTCAATTTGCACACACAGGCCATCCTGGAAAAACAAGAAGACGAAGCGCGCATGCAGCAGGTGTCTCTACAGCAGCTGCTACAGCGTCAAAGTGAAGAGCAGCAGCAACAACAAGTCGCGCTCGAAGCAGAAAAACAGAAACTGCAGAAGACTGTGCAGGAACAGCGCCAGTTGCTTGAGCAGTTGCAGCAGCAGCTTGAGCAACAGCGTCTGCAGCTGACTGAAGAAATAACAGCTAAGGCGAAGTGTTTGCAGGACTTGCAGAAGTTGCGAGAAAGTCTGGGAAACGAACAAGGCAAAGACGAGGCGCTAAAACATCAGCTCCTCACGCTTCAGCAAGAGGCACGTTCAAATTTCAAGCTGAATTGCGCTCACACAGCGCGTTTTTTGAAGCGCGTTGTTTTGATGCAGTCGATGTGCAGTCTGTAGCTCTGCTTTCGTCTTGAGCAGCAGTGCTCCACAACCCTCTATCCGTGTGGTGTGCTGTCTATACAGCTGCTGCTGAGTGTAGTTTTCAAAACAGTCGAATTCCTCGTTTGGGGTGGTATTTGGTGTAGTGGTGGTGGTGGTTTTCCTCGTCTAGACAGACTGTTGCGCGCGTTCACAAAAGCGAGTTTTTCTGCGGATCTGGAGAGGTGCTGAGTACAGTGTCTGTACACTGTAGAAAACGGTTTTTTCCTCAAACTTAGCGTTGTTTGAGCGTCCTGCCATAAGTTTGGTCTACTCAACTGCTGCACTGCTTTTTCAAGCGCTTTCTTGTAGAAAAAAAAATCAGTATATACGCCAGCTGTTCGCGACTGTTGCTGCTGCTGCTGAGTCGATCTGTCTTCTTCGTTTCTCACTGCTTGGCCTTTCTTTGCTTCATTGGGCTGCTTTTTCGTCGCTTTTTAGGTCTCCGAATTAACAGCTGTTCGCGACGAACTACGCAGACAACTCGAGCGCGAGCAGCAGGCTCATCTTCAGCAGATGCATGTCTTGCAGGTCGGCTACAGTTTTTAAAAGGGTTCAATAATACAATATTCTACTTGAGGCTGTGTGTGGTCTAGTCTAGACTCTCTAGATTTCCTTTTGACTGCGGAGCCGCTGCTAGAAACTGCTTGCTCGAAGTGGTCTGCTGCTGCACAGACTGTTTATAAATGGACTCTTCGTTGTTGCCGACTCTCTTTGTTTTTTTCTCAGTAAAATGCAGCACATCTCCACACGTTGATATCTCGACCTGTTGTGGAGCAAAGACTTAAGTCTTCGACTTGAAAATTGTCAAAAACTTCCCGTATATGTTGGAATGCTGGCAGCTACCTGTATCGATTCATACACATATAGTCGAGTCATCGTAGAATGAAGCAACGAATAAAAACTTCACAAACTGAGCGACCAAAATTTCTTGAACTCAACTCCTGCTTCAATTACGAATGCAAATAGAAAAACTCTCCATAGTCACACACAAATCGATCCATATGTACACATACACATATATATATATAAGATATATGTGGAATCTCCTGTAACTCAGTATTGTATGGCAACACTAACGAGTTGTACAGACACTGTACAAACTCGCGTAGACACTTCCTAGAAACCTGTATACAAACTTCACTCTTCAGCACAGCGCGATTTCTGGGCTGGCTACCTGCCTCTTTTGACTTGCCACTGTTCGCACTATTTAGAGGTACACGAATATATTCATACTTATGTACATATGTGTCTGCATCTCTTCTGTAAACGAAAGTGGCTACTACAGATGCAACTGCTGACGAATTATTAGAGTCCCCAAAATTTCTTTGACTCTAATTCTGCAGAGTTCCTTATGTATATGCTGGACGTGTGTGATTGATGCTGGTGCATTTTATGGAATGACGGCCACTTCTTTTGTGAACATAAATTGGCAGCAACCTAAGTGCTCCTCGTAACTCGACCAAAGAAAGACCGAGACGATATATATCTGCACAAGTAAAAAGAGCCATCTTCAGTGAAAATTGTCTAGCTGCTATTACTTTTGCTGTCGTGTGTGCACTGCGTGTGGCAATCTTCTGCATGCAGTTGTTGCTTCACGTTCAATGATTTCATTTTCTTGGGTGCGCAACTCCTCGATTCTGCTTCTGCTGTTCTGTAGTAGGCTAATGTTCGTTTTTTGTGACAGCACTGCTGCGTTTCTTTCTGAATCGACAACTGTTGTTGACGCCTCAGTTTCCGCTGCTCTACTTTCTATTGTGGGTCCCAAAAATGCGGCTTTTTTAACTTGATTACAGGATTTTTTTTCGTTTTGTTGTTGCCAGTAGTGCTGCTTCCACATCCTGCTGTGGTTGTTGTTGAGTGGGCTTTGCCTGAGAAGCTGCTGCTGCTGTGGCTGCTGCTTTTGAGCAAACGCTTCTCTTTTTAATATATGTGGTGGTGATTATAAACGAAGAAAGAGGAGCTGCATCATGCATGCACTGCAAGTTCAAGGCAAAGACGATCTGCTGCTGGCCAGATTTTTCGCTGATTTCGCTAGTTTTTATACTTCGCTGTTGGATTTCTCCTTGCTTTCTTTTGCTAGTAACCAGGGGCTACTGCTGTTGGTGTGGATATGGCTTTTTTAGTTGATTGAGGCTCATCACTCCTATCTCGCTACTATGGCGAGTTTTAGAGTGTTGCTGTTCCACTGCTATTGCCTGGGCTGTTCACAGTCTTTAGCTGTCACTCTTCATTGGGCTTTTCTTGCTGCAACTGGTCGTTGTTTTTTTCTGGAGTTCCTTGTTGTTTTTTGCTGGAGTTCCTTGTTGTTTTTTCTGGAGTTCCTTGTTGTTCGGGTCTCTTTGCGCAGAAGCAACTGCGAGACATGCAGCAGCAGCAACATGAACATATCCAAGTAGTTGAACAGGAGAAGATAACGTTGCGGTAAGTCAAATGCTTTTATCTGCTCAACTTCTATTCGGCCTTTGATCTTCGTTCTCTTCTATTCAAATCAACGTATATAAGTTCCTCTATCTGCATGCAGCGCCTAGTGTTCGCTGTCTTCAAGCGCTCTCTCTGTTGTGCTTTCTTGGTGTCTGGTCGCTAACTATCTTGTCTATCCTACGGTATACAAATTTCTTATCTCTGTATTTGTGGATATGTTTCTTTGGACTTGTACATGTGAATCTGTAGCGACTTATTGCATAGATATGTGTACATGTTTATGTGGATGGATATGATTGTATAGACACATGAATGCATGTTTACGTGTGGAGATGCCTGTTTAGGATTAGGCTAAATATGACCGCACATGTATGTACACGTACGGATATGTGTGTATGAGAAATTTGTGTGGATATGCTTCATTGTTAATGTGCATGTATATGCAGATATGCAGCAGACATTCCCATGAGTGGACTTATAATACTCTAATACATATATATATATATATATATATACATGTACCCATCGAGATGATGTGTATATACATTACTTACGATATATAGTCCGTGAAAATTAGGTCAAGAAGATATCCGCGTGCAAATTGATATGTATGTGTGAACATTTGTATATGAAAGGTGTGTGTATACAAGTATAGATCCATATATGCATATATACATCTCTCGACGCCGCAATCTCGAAACATATGTGAAGGTACAGCAATGGCTATATATCAGCCTGCGTCATTGAAGTTTCTGTGGAAAGCAGTTCTACGTGTTTTGTATGAGAATCTGTGCATGTGCTGTTTTCAAAGCATGCAGGTGATATCGCTTGAACAAGAAGTGCATATGTTGCCCTCTCGTGACCGTGCAAAGCAATCAGAAACCACTCAGTGCAGCTCGAACAAAGCAGCAACTACGTCTTCTTCACAGCAAAAACAGTCTAATGCTGTTTCTCCATTTCTACTCAAAGAACTCGAAGCAGTGAGGCCCAACAAGCACTCAAAGAACCCTTTCTGGTGCTCCAAGCACCCCAAAATATGCGTAGCTGCTCGTACAAGCAGCAGTTGTAGCAGCAAGCAGTCGAGATCTAAGCTGCTCGAATTTTAACAGCACAAGCTAGAACTTCTATCTACAAAAGAAAGCAGCTCAGGTTTACGGCTACTACTCGCTCGTATAACTGCATACATATCAACAACACTTTTGAAATAAACAGCATACATATCAACAACACTGTTGCAATAAAAAGCAACTCACACAAGCAGAAACTTACTATAAGTAAAGCTTCAGCAACAGCACCTCCATTTGAACTGCTCTACTAACAGCTGCTCAGAAAACTCATGTGAAAAACAGTTGATACAAAGCACCTGCTCACTCTAGTAGAGTTTGACGACGATTCCCCGACAACTTCTAAACATCAAGCAAGTACAGCAACCGCCTCTTATAAGCAGCTGGTTCAAACGGCACATCATTGCTCCAAATGCTGATGCAGTAGCACCAAATCGAACCTTCAGCACGTGAAAGTGAACTACAAAAGCAGCCCCGAAAGTGTGTACAGCAGAGAAAAAAAAAGCTGCAAAGTACACCAAAAACAACAGCTCCACCAAACACACAAAGAAAGCCGGTCTACTGCTACTGTGACATACACTTACATAACACTCACACGTTGTGTATGCCCGGACATATATTGTACGGCACATAAAGGTACATACTAATATATATATATATATAATAATATATATATATATATATATGCACAGGCGTATTAGTAGTTTTTAGCGTCTCCTCACATGGTTGATCATTGTGTACACAGGAACTGGTGAGAGCTAAAGTGGAACTTGCTGCTGCTGAACAACGGAGAGAAGAAGACTTAGATCGCTGTAAACATAAAGTTGCAGCTCTTAAAGATACAATTATGGACTACGCGGCTCTTGTATCTGATTTAGAGGTAAAAGAACACAGTTTCAACTGTATGTATGCAGCTGTGCAGAACCAGATCGAGTGTCTGCACGGAGAAGTTTGCTGTTGTCAATTGTACTGTTCTCAGCTAGAGAACGCAACAGACATCTTTGTATAAGGTGACGCCCCAGGTGTGAAGCTCCAGATGATATGTACTCAATGCAGGTGTACAAAATGTATGAATTAAGATGACAAAAAAGGATATTACAGGCGTCAGTGACACGTATGTATCCATATGTGTGAAGCGTGCGAATAGGCTGAAGTAGATACTCCAGAACGGACATATGTGTAAAATGTGTCCAAGAGTTGGCTACGTAATTGTAAATGCTTATGGTTGATCACACACAAAGAAGTTCTTCGTGACGTAGAAATAGTGTAGGAACGGCTATGGGATTGCTTGTCGCTGACGCTGCTGTGCTAGAGTCATCCACTTATAGCGCTGCTGCAGCTGTTTTCCTTTACTTCCCTACAACTTGAGCTGCGTTTCTTCTGTGCTGTGCATGCTGCACCAGGTCGTCTACTTGACTACTACATATCCAAGCATATTTACTTTGCATGAGCTAACAGATATGCTTCTTGTACATAGAAATAGTACATGTGTGACTTGATGTGTACGCCTCTCTACACACCTGCATAGTGCATAAAAGATTTGATGCTGAAGCTGCTGCTGCCGGGCCGCTCTTTGCTGCCGCGCCTGTTCTACTGTGTTGTATATACTGCTTCTTGGTTCTGGAAACTGCTTCACAAAAACGTAGAATGAGCACTTGCGTTTATGCCGCACCTGGTAGAAAACGACTGTTGCTGCATCTCCTCAGAAACGACCGCAAGTCTCCTTTGCTGGGGCTTCTCACAACGCCAATTCTCCGCCTACTGCTGTTAATTTAATGCTAGTTTTTTGTAGCGCCCGCTGCATGTCTCGCCAAGACTGTCGTTGTTTTTTTTTTGACTGTTGCTGCGTCCTCCTAGCAATCGCCTCTTCTAAATTTCGTCGAAGTGTCGCAACTACTCTGCTATCCTTGTTGGTATTACCGTTTGATGTTATTCCTGCTAGTACTCCTTACTGCTGCTACTACTACTACTACTACTGCTATTTTGCAGTAATTACTTGCTGCTAGTCCTGCTGGTACTACTCGCTGCTACATTTACTCGCTGCTATTGCTGCTACTACTAGTCGCTGCTGCGATTGCTAGTGCTAATACTGTTGTCGCTCCTACTTGCTGCTATATACTTGAGGGTACGTTGGTGCCCCGTACGTTCAAGTAGTAGTACTACTATTACTGGGGACGTAGCTGTAGTGGTGATGGTGATGGTGAGGGCTACTTCGGATTTGATGGTGCAGGTTCAAGTGGCTGATTTGAAGCTGCAAAAGCGGCAACAACGCGCCACAATGGGACTGAATTTGTCAGGGCAGCAACGCGAAGTCAGTGCTGCTGCTGCTGCAGCTTCTGCCTCTGCTGTTCGCCGTCTACGCTCTCTCAAATCTTTTTTTCGTGGCACTTCTTCTAGCAGTACTCCTATGAGTGTTTCTGCGGTGGCTACACCTACGACTGCTGCTGCCAATAGCTCTAATGCTAGTTGTTATTCTTCTACACAAGAGAAAGGGCGGCAGTTGCTGCTGCAGCAGCCAGCTGGTTGTCGCTCTCCTAATAGAATGAAAAGCCATGCTGTTTCTTCACACACACCGCAACAGCCCCCGCCTCTCTTAAGTGCGTCGGCTGCTGCCTATCACTCAGATTCTTCTTCAACACTTGTGGATCCTGCAGCTGCTTCTGCAGCAAAGAAAAGCTCCGCTCATACCGGTGCTGCTACGAAAAAAATTTCTGCGAATAAAAATTTCTCCGAATAAGGCTTCTGCCGATACGACTGCTAATGTTGCCGTGACACGCACCACCACCACCGCACCTCCAAGTGCTGAACAACACAGTGGAGACAGTAGAAGTAGTTGTAGTGGTACGATGAAGGGTCAAAATAAGAGCACTTGCAATAACTCGAGTCAAGAGACTTGCAGTGATAGAGGTACTGGTGGGAATGATACTAGTAGTAATAAAGCAGCAAATCTGACACCTGCACCAGCAGAAGCAGTTCGCAGCAGTCGGGGACGAGCCACGTGCGAAAAAAATGTATGTAGTAGTAGTAATACTAGCGTTAGCGGAGAAAAGAAGCAGCAGTTTGCTGGGGCGGGGGGCGCAGACGCTGCCACGAGTGACTTGCGTGGCTATCCACCTACGCAGCCACGAACTGCTTCGACTTCCGCTTTTCGCTTTCGTTTGCGCACAATTGTTCCAACAGAGGCAAGCGCTCAAACACATACTAGCGGCAGTAAGCAGCAACGTAGAAGTTGCAGCCAAAGCGGGCACCCGCCCTCATATCGGCGCAGCAGCGCAGCAGTGACGACAGCAGAAGCACGCTACTACAATTAATGGAGACACATTGACTCAATGCAGATGACCTGTAACATCTTCTCGACCAAAACTCATTTCAAAATTTTATATCATTGAGTTGGTCCTGCGTATGCATGTCACATATGCGTAGGTAAAACTAAGTAATGCGTGTTAGGAATTTTTACTTAGAAGGCACACTTACGGCTACATACATATATGTATATATATATATATGTATGTATTAATTTATATATATGGTCGTGCCGGGTGCTCTTCGCATTGACTGCGAACTTGTAGAGGTCTTCGTGAAAGTGTAGGATGCAAATGCAGGAAACATATATATATATATATATATATATATATATATATATATATATATGTATATTGTTGTTAATCGATTACGTTCATTGTGTCTACTCTGTACTACTGATATATTTAGTAAAATACATGGGAAAAAGCACATCTGGCTAAGCATGCCGATGCTGCTGTTAGTGGTCTACATCACCCTCCGCTGGGTGCCTTCTGATTGCTGTTGCTTCTGCTGCTGACAGCGCGTTTCAGAGCAGCAATGTGTTGCTGGGGAGGTAACAAGATGCAGCTACAACAGTAGCACATCAACGCTCATTGAAGCAGAGGTTGAGAGGTACAGAGTTGTTGTATTAGAGTAAAATCACAAAAATAGCCGATCTAGTAGGAAAAACAAGACGCAGCACTAGAGGCAGCAGAGGTGACAGCAACAATAATACCAATACGATTGAGAGCGCAATCTGCGGTTGCGCAATACTAGCAACAGCAGCAGTAACAACCAGCTTCTCAATGAAGGGGTGGCAATGCGGCCGAAGAAATTGTCGCTTTGGATCAGCTGCTGCAACTATTACAAATTACATACGTGGTAACTTTACGCAACCAGCTGTGTGCAGAAACATATATATATATATATGTGAAATTTGTGCGTCAAAGAAATATTCTTCCTATCATGAAGTTTCAGTGGTTCAGGCGGGGTAGCGACAGCCGTAGCTGCGACCATGGAAGCGGCTCTACTCAACAACCGCGGCCCTAACTCAACCTTTCGCGAAAGAGCAAAAGCATACGCACGGAAAGCAGCAGCAGCTATAGACTAGCAGCATAACCTGCACCAAGAAAAGTTGCTTCAGTTCCTGCAGCAGCGAAACACAGCAGTAGCTTCCGCAGCACCAGCACCTGCGGCACACTTCGAATATATATATATATATATATATATATATATATATATATATACGAAAGACAAAAAATATCATGTCTAAAAATATATAGCATGTATGCTGGCAAGCTTCGTGAAAAGTGAAAGCCTGCAGCGCAACAGAACCACCGCTAACAGAGAGAAGCTATGCATAAGGATAGCATCAATCACTAGGCATACGAAACCACCAGACATTGATTTGCAAATCATTTTTTGTCGCTATTTTTTCAACTTACAGTACCCGCAACCTTATTTCGACAATCTTCTATGCTAATGAGCTATAATGTTCAGTATACTACTCTTCGTGGAGGCGAGTGATCGCACTCGTGCTGACCTGCAAGAAAAAACTCGCTTTGAATATACTTAAATCAATTCCTATGTGTATGAATGTTATACGCAGATATATCTTGTTTGTGATACTTTATG
>NW_028292985.1:0-4000 GCF_964252035.2 Podarcis erhardii | reverse complement strand
AAATTAGAGCTTCTATGCACAGATACAGAATATATATATATGCACGTAGAGGAATGTATATAGAGTGAAATTTAAGTAGTACGAAATTATGATTACGGATACAAATTGATATGACCTGAGTTTGCCTTTCTGGTGCAATTTGAAGAAAATATAGAGAGAGAAGCGTAGACAGCCACACGAGGGTTGCATTCAGCAGTCCTTGACAAACTCAGTATATACGCGAATATATGCATACGTGCTCCCTCAAAGACGAAGAGTTTTTCAGCGGTATCATCATCTGACGGAGTGGGAACATCCATGAAAACAGAATTACATGTAGTTGTGTATATCTAAGCGTGAAACATTCAACTGCGAAAACCCCAATATCTGCAGCCGCCAAGACGTGCACATATATTATTCATATAAGGACAAGTATGTAGATTTGCAGACTAACGTGTAGAGTGAGGCGGAGAACGTCTTGGGCAGTGAGGGGCAACTGACAACGCAACATAGCTAGCCACAAGATAGTCAGCAGCAGGTCGAGATCGATTTTGGGGACATAGTCGGGCAACTCTTCGGCATATAAGCGCGACTCCAACAGCACGCTGGAGCAATTTGTTGGGCTGTCGGTGCTCTGAATTTCAGCGGCATTGCATGCAGCAGCAGTGTCAACTGCTCGTTGCTGGTGGCCACCACACGTGGCTTGCTGCTGCTGTTGCTGCTGCGAAATGCTTTCTAGTGGAAATTTCTCTTTCTGCAAGTCCACCTGTTGGGGCTTGCGTTGTTGCTGCTGTTCATCTGCAAGCAACTGAACCAAAAAAGCGAACACTTTGCGCACAGCGTGAGTGCGTACAGCGCGCAGCATGCGCTGCGGCTGCATCGTTTGAGCTTTGAACAAGAACTCGACGTTTTCAGCAGCACTACCACTACTACTACTATTACTACTACTCCTAGTAGTAGTAGCAGCAGTATAAGTAGGAGAGCGTAGAGCAGACGTAGCGGATGCAGCATTCGTAGTGGAAAAAAAGACTGCAGTCGCCTTCGAAGCAGAAGCAGCAGGAAAATTTGAGAGCCCAGCAGCAGAAGCAAGAGCAGGAAAAGAAGGAGGAGGCGTTCTCGCAGCTGCTGCAGCTTCAGCAGCACGAACAGCCAGTTTCGCGTAGCGCTGCGCTGACGTGAAGTTTCCCACTCGTCTGCGCGGCTGCGTTTTTTCCGAGGCGTCGCTGCGTTTTTTCGCCGCAGTTTTTCGGGCCACTGCTGAGGGCGTCTTCAGTCCCCCACAGGGAGCCTCTTCGTCCACCTGAAAAGCCCCACTGCAGCCAGCGAAGTTCCTGCTGCACTGCACTTGCTCGCTTGCAGAAGCGGCGTTGCTTCTCGTGTTCTGCTTGTTGCTGCAGTTGCTGCAGAAGCTGCAGAGCTGCGCTCCAACAACAACAGCAGCCACAGCAGAACTTGAGTTTGAGGCCTTCACTTTCACTGTGGGCGCTCGTCGTCTTTCTGCCCGCTTTTCGTTGCTGCTGAGTTGGGGCTTGAGTTGCCGAGGCGAAAAGCAGCAGACCAAGTTGCTGCGAAGAAACCAGTTTGAGCCAAGGAGGCAACAGCAGAAGTCGCGACAGTGCAGCAGCAGCAGCGCCTTTATCGCCGCCTCCACCACCACCACTGGTTGCGACTGCAGCAGCGAGATCTTGCGTTGCTGAACAACTGGCTGCAGAAGTTGCTCGCTTCCTTTTCTTCAACTCCTCTTTTTCTTTTCTTCGTTCACCGCTGTGGTTGACTCTCTCACAGCCCGCGGCGAAACGAGCAGCATGCGTTGCTGCGTTTTCTGCTGGAGCTGCTGCTGAAGTGAACTTCTTCTTCGTGGGCGCAGCCGACAAGTCCGCAAAAACTGACGCACTAAGTGAAGAAAAAACGTCCTTTTCGCGCTCAGGCTGTTCAAACGCCTGCACCACAAAAAACGGATCTGCAGCAAGGAGCTGATCGGCACCTGCTCCAACACCATCACCATCACCATTATCACCGTTACCACCACCATTACCACCACCATTACCACCACCATTACCACCACCATTACCACCACCATTACCACCACCATTACCACCACCATTAGCACCATTAGCACGTGGGGATTCTGCAGCAAGTGCTGTCTCACTTGCGTCTTCTGCAGTAAGCGTGGCAGCAGTGGTGACAGTTTTTTCTGCAGTGCTTAGTGGCTGCTGCTGATGAGGCCGCTTTTGCCGCTGCAAGTTAGGGGGCTCTTCTCCAGCGCTGGCCCAGCTGCTGCTGCTTTGCCTGCTGCGCTTTCTTTGCTGTTCTCCTTGTTGTCGTTGTTGGACGCAGTAGTAGTAGTAGTAGTGGAGCAGCTGCGCGCGAGTGTGGGGACAGCTGAGGTAGTGCTTCAACAACTTTCCAGGAACCACAGAGGCGCAGCAACTGTTCTCGTCTTTGCTGCTGTCGTTGCTCACAGTGCTGCAGCAGCTACTTCGTCGCATGCGTGTTGTTCTGTGTTGCAAAACAGCAGCAGACGGGCCAGCAACGCATGCACTGACTGCAGGCGCTGCTGTAGTTTGCCTTGCACAAGCAGTTTCTTCGCTAGAGTTGCTGTGGTGACCACTGCTGCTGTTCTTTTTGCTCTGGAGAGGCGACAGAGAATCACCCGAAAACTGCTGATGCGGAAGTAGCGACAAAGCGGCTGCTGCTGCCAGATACACTGCGCTTTCGTCGCAACTCTGCTGCTGTTGCTGTCGATCCTGTTGACAGCAAAAACGAGCGTGTTGCTGCTGCAATTCCACGCCAATGCGCAGCAGCAGCAAACTGACGAAATCGTGTTCGTATATTGCATCCACCTGGACACACACAAAAACAAAACAAAAAATGTAACACAGCAGTGGAGCGCTGCTGCACAGTAGTAGTAGTAGCCACACACACACACGACGAACGACATTCAGGACAAACACGTACACGCACCTCCTCTAGTTGTGAGTCCTCTGTTACCCATACGAGAGTCTACATCAGGCTTGTATTCGTACGTGCACAAACAGTGCATCTACAGGTATGTAGATATTGTATAGACTATGTATGGAGTAGTAGTAGACAGACGAACACACGACTACCAGAGGTACGTGTATACGTGTTTGTTCAAGGAATGTACGTATATACGTAGTGTCACCCGTTTATGTCTTGTATAAGCAAATGAAGACGGAGTTCGCTGCGTACATCTACTGCAGTCCGAGTCTGTCACTTGACGACGCGTATTTTCTACGAAACTGTGCAGACTCATACATGTGCAAGAAGAACATACAATCATACAGGTGTATAAATTGACAGTTTGTGAATCGCAAATGCATCATATCCACACAGGAAGAGCTGTCAGTTTCGCGGAGAGTTTGCAGTGTTTGACGTTCTTTTCGCTGCAAAGCTGTGCTGCTGCTTGACCTGTCGTGCTGCTGCTACTTCTTCTGCTTGAACCGTTTGAAACCCCGTTGTAGCAAGGCTGCAACAACAACTAGTTCTTACAAGAAAGGCAGTCACTTTCGGCGTGAGTTTGATGACGCGCCCAGCTTCGAAGCCGTTTTTTTCAGCTGAAGAAGAAGCAGCCGTTAGTGCGCGAGCAAAGGCAGCCGTGCGCAGCAGCCAGGCAGGCAGTCCGGCAGCGAAAGAGGCCCCTCCACTAGCAGTGGGGGCGCTGTTGCTGCTGCTTTCTCTTTCACTTTCTTCCCCCCACCACCCCCCCCTCGCTGCAGAGTCTGAGCAGTTTTCGCGCGCAGTTATCGTTGTTGTTGATGTCGCTGCAGTTGCTGCTTGTGCAAAAGAGAAACCGACGGGTCCTGCTGCTCCTGCTGTAGTGGCAGCTAGCAGCGGAAAACGCGCATTGTTTTTCAGCGTGATCAACGGAAGCCGCTGCTGCTGCTGCCACCCACTCCACAAAGAGGTCCCAACACCACCTTTACCACCTTTACCACCTCCACCTTTACCACCTCCACCTTTACCACCTCCAGTAGTAGTGGGCACTCGCACTCGAACG
>NW_028292986.1:0-9292 GCF_964252035.2 Podarcis erhardii | reverse complement strand
CGCTTTCGAGACTCTCTGCGTGACAGTTTCCGGCGAAGGGTGGGTGTTCCCAACGGGGGTCCCGTTACCTCTCCACTACTCTCACTGGAAGCATCCCAGAGCCTCCCCTCCGCTGTGACTCCTGCACTCCCCCTGCTGGTTCCCTCTTCTACTGCAGATTCTCTCCTATTCTCCTGTAGCCTGTCCACCACCTGTCTCTCCGATGGCAGTTCCCTGACATCCACCTCCCCCCCAGGGCCCCCTTCACCCCCTCCCGCCTCCTCTCCCACTGGCGGTGAGGGCGGAAAGCCCCTGAAGGAACTCTCCTCGTCGTCCGAGGATTCTAACACTTCCGGCCACGGCGTACCGTCTCTCTCCCCGTCTTCCTCTTCTTCGTCGGAGTCGGCTTCTTCACCCACCCCTGACTCTGGGAACCCTTCAAACTCTCCTTCCTCATCGGTGGTCCCAAAGTGTTCCCTTCTAAATCGAGCCACGGGTTGCGGTTTTCTTGGGAAACGCTGATGAAATGTTTCTATTAAAACCTCGTCATTGACTACCTCTGCTGGTACCCAAGTGTTTTCCGACTCTGCTTCCCCCTCCCATTCTACCAGATATTCCACCTGATTTCCCTTCCACCTGGAATCAATGATTCCTGCCACGTTCATGTCGCGCTCTCTCTCTTCTATCACGGGCGTTTGGGTGGCCTCTCTCTCACGCTCCCCCCACTCGCGTCCCTCTCGGTACGGCGACAGTAATGACCTGTGAAATACTGGGTGTAATTTCATGTGACTGGGCAGCCTGAGTTTGAATGCCACTGGGTTGACCTGCTGTATGACCTCAAAGGGTCCCAATCTTTTGGGCCTCAATTTCTTACTCCCGCCCTTGAACGGTAGCCCTTGGGTGGACAACCACACCCGGTCCCCCACCCTTATAGTTTCACCTTCCCTCCTATTTCTGTCTGCTTGCTTCTTATATTCTTCCTTGGCTTTCTCTAAGTTAAGTTGAAGCTGACGGTGGATCGCCTCCATCTCTTCAAAAAAATATTCCGCCGCCGGCACGCTCCACCTCTCCCCTCCCTCTCCTGGGAATGCCCGGGGGTGACACCCATAATTTGCCAGGAAGGGACTCATCCCTGTGGACACGTTCTCCGCGTTGTTGTAGGCAAATTCTGCTAGAGGTAACTTATCCACCCAATCATTTTCTCTGTCTTTTACATAACACCTCAGGTATTGTTGTAAAACCCCATTTGCCCTTTCCGCTTGCCCATTGGTTTCTGGGTGCCGGGCAGTTGAGAAATTGAGTTCTACGTGCAGTAAGCTCATAAGTTTCCTCCAGAACCTGGAAGTAAATTGTTTCCCTCTGTCGCTGACCACCCTCAAGGGGGCGCCATGCAACTTGAAAATATGTTCTACAAACAACTTGGCGGTTTCCTCCGCTGTGACTGCATGTGAACAAGCTATAAAATGACACATCTTGGTTAATTGATCTACCACCACCATGACAGCTGTTTTGCCTTTGGATTTTGGCAGGTCCGTCATAAAATCTATGGATACTGCCTCCCATGGCCTTTCGGGCGTGGGTAAGGGTTGTAATAGCCCCGCTGGCGCCACCCTCTCTCCTTTCGCTCGCTGGCACCTGTCGCAACCCCTGACATATTCCCGTACGTCCTCCCTCACCTTGGGCCACCAAAACTCCCTGGTAACCAACCACATGGTTTTGTGCTGTCCAAAATGTCCCGCTGTGGGGCTGTCATGCAACTGCTTGAGTACTCTGCCCCTCAGTTCCCCGTCGGGTATGTACAGTGCCCCTTTGTAATACAACGCCCCGTTCTTTTCTTCGAACCCCCCTGTGTTCTCCTCTGTCCTCCGGAGCTCTCTGAGTTTCTCTTGGGCGTATTCATCGTTCTCCGTACCCTCTATCAGTTCCCTCTGCCCCACCAATGCCGCCCCACACACCCAGCGGTCTTCAGGGATTACATGCCTTGCCTCAGGCGCTCCCTCCCCCTCTAAGTACTCAGGTTTCCTGGAAAGAGCGTCCGCCCTCACGTTCTCGGAGCCGGGCACGTAACGAATCTCAAAGTGGAATTTGGAGAACTCCTGGGCCCATCTCACTTGTCTCTGGTTCAGCACTCGGGCTGTTCTCCAGTATTCCAGATTTTTGTGGTCAGTTCGGACTTGAACCTTGTGCTGCGCCCCAATCAGCAAGTGCCGCCATTTCCGGAATGCTTCATGAATGGCGAGCAGTTCTCGGTCGTACACTGTGTAGTTCCTCTCTGATTTGTTCAACTTCCGCGAGAAGAATGCACACGGTCTCCATTCAGACGTATCTTTTCCCGGCTGGAGAAGAACGGCCCCCACCGCTCGGTCTGACGCGTCAGTCTCCACTCTCATTGGTTGTTGTAGATCCACGTGCAAGAGTTGCTCTTCCGACGCAAACGCCTGCTTTAAGCGTTCGAACGCTTGTTGCGCTTCTCCCGTCCAAACAAATTTCTTTTTGCTACTAAGACAATCCGTGATGGGCGCTGTTAAATGGGCAAAGTTTTTGATGAACTTCCTATAGAAGTTTCCGAAGCCCAGGAACCTTTGCACGTCCTTCTTGGTCTTTGGTGTTTTCCATTCCAGTACCGCTTGAACCTTGCTGGGATCCATGGCCAATCCCTTGTCAGACAACCGGTACCCCAGGAATTCCACCTCCTTGGTATGAAACTGACACTTCTCCAGTTTCACCCACAGCCGGTTTTCTCGCAGCTTGCTCAGTACCTCTCTTACATCTCGCACATGCTGCTCCTCATTGTCTGAGTACACCAGAACGTCATCTAAGAACGCTACGCAGTTCTTGTAGAGCAGTGGCCCCAGGACGTGATTCATGAATGATTGAAAACAGGCGGAGCCCCCTTGTAATCCGAAAGGCATAACGGTGTACTCAAAGGCCCCCAAGGGGGTGAACATAGTGGTCTTCCACTCATCCCCCTTTCTCACACGTATCAAGTTATATGCCCCCCTAAGGTCCAGCTTGGTAAAAATTTTCCCTTTTCTCACCCGTGTTAGAATGTCATCAATTCTGGGCATAGGGAAAGTCACTGGTTCTGACACTGCATTTAGGGCCCTGAAATCACATACAAGCCTGGGCTTGCCTGTGTTTTTTTTGTCCACAAAGAACACTGGGCTGCCCCCCACCGCTCGTGACTCTCTGATGAAACCTCGCTTGAGATTCTTGTCAATGAACTCCCTTAACTCCTGCATCTCACTGTCTGACATTGCATACAGCTTGCCCACTGGCAATTGTGCTCCTGGGAGTAAGGTAATTTGACAATCAAAGGGTCTGTGCGGGGGCAGTTTATCTGCTTCTTTTTCGCTGAATACGTCAAGCAAGTCAGCGTATTGTGGTGGCACCCTCCCTTTGTCCATCACTTCCATCCCTGCTAGAGTGCCCCTGGCGCCTGCCTGAGCCTCTCCCTCCTTGCAGTGTTCTAGGCAATGTGCTGATCCAAAGGAAACCACTCTCTGATGCCAGCCTACTAGCGGATCGTGTAGCGCCAGCCAGCTCATACCCAAGATAATAGGAGCTCCTCCCAAGGTGGCTACGTTAAACGCTATCAGTTCGGTGTGTCGTGCCACCCTCATTATCATTGGTACAGTCTGTTGGCTCACTTCTCCTCCCAACAGCTCCCTCCCATCAATCGTGGTAACCTGCAAAGGCTTACTCAATGGGATAGTCTGTATTTGGTGTGCAGCTGCAAACTCTTTGCTCATGAAATTACATGAGCTACCTGAATCCAATAGCGCCTTTATCTTCAGTGGGTGTCCGTTTGCCAGTTCCAGCAACACCTCTATCACAAGCGCTGGTCTTGGAGGTTCCGGCGTGGGCACATTCATTACTCCCTGGCCTGGCTGCTGTGCCCTGATGTTGGCAACCAGGCGTTGGCTTTTACTGGCTCCGTGATTTCTTCTTCCTCCTTCCCCCCAACAGTTCCCGCCATCCCTTGCCATTCCTTCCTTTGCGGACAGACTCTGGCAAAGTGACCTGGCTGTTGGCAGAGATAGCATCTCTTGCCGCTCTTTCCCTCCTTCTTCCGCCCTTCACTGGTGTTTGAAACTGCGCGCGCGCGCGCTGTTCCAAGTTCCATCGGCTCTGCTGGCGGGAAAGGCTGCTCCGGAATCTCTGGAATGCGGAAGTCCTTCCAACGTTCCCCCTTTCCTTCCCGCTTTTCCATAGCTCTAGCTTCCTGGCGTGCGCCAATGGACAGCGCTGATTTAGTCAGCTGATCCATAGACTCCGCCCTAGGCGCCCGGGAAAGTTCATCTTTCACTGCCGGAGAGAGACCTTCTTCAAACAGCATTTGAATAGGTTCACTAGCAAGGTCCCACCCAAGTCTATGAATCAGCATGGTGAACTCAGTCCAGTACTCACGTACAGATCGGCTCCCCTGTTTACACGCCATTAACTGCCTGCGCACCACTCCCTGCTCGATCTCGCTGGAAAACATCAAGTCCATGGCGCGGAAAAACTTCATTGTGTCCTTTAAGATTTCATTATTGGCTGCCATCAGGGGCCGAACCCAGTCCCTCGCCCCTCCCTCTAGATGGCCAATCACGTACGCCACTCTAGAGTTCTCGTCGGGGAAGTCATCAAACAGTAGATTGAGAGCATATTGCATCTCTGTCCTAAAGGCTTGATAGTTCCGGGGATCCCCCCCAAATTTCTGCACCAGTCCAGGCACCCGTCTGGCAAGTGGGGTGGTTTTCCCCTTATCTGCATCTTGAGCCCTCCTCTCCTCGAGCCTCGCCGTTTGCAGTGCCAGCTGGACCTCCAACGCCCTGTACCTTTGTTCCAGGCTTGGATCTGCGCCAGCTCCCGCTCCTGCTCCTCCGGTTCCGGATGGTTCGCTCATGATGCCTTCTGCTTGCACAAGCTGCTTTCAAAGACTGTCAGATTGCTGTGATGGGATAGTGAGCTGCTTGTGCGTAAAAGCTTGATCCCTCTGGGGTTTGGCTGGTCATCCAAACCGATGCACTAACGGAGCCCCCAAAGCATGACTCCGTCAGTCGCTGGTAGAATCTGACAGTGGGCGTCTACGGAATTTACGCCAACATAAAAGCTCTTTGACAGACATGCGCTTTCGAGACTCTCTGCGTGACAGTTTCCGGCGAAGGGTGGGCGTTCCCAACGGGGGTCCCGTTACCTCTCCACTACTCTCACTGGAAGCATCCCAGAGCCTCCCCTCCGCTGTGACTCCTGCACTCCCCCTGCTGGTTCCCTCTTCTACTGCAGATTCTCTCCTATTCTCCTGTAGCCTGTCCACCACCTGTCTCTCCGATGGCAGTTCCCTGACAGCTCCCAACAGAATACTAAAAACAGAATAAAACTTCAAACATTAAAAACTTCCCTAAATAGGACTGCTTTCAGGTGTCTTCTAAAAGTCAGATAGTTGTTTATTTCCTTGACATCTGATGAGAGGGCGTTCCACAGGGTGGGCGCCACTACCAAGAAGGCCCTCTGCCTGGTTCCCTGTAACGTTGCTTCTTGCAGTGAGGGAACCGCCAGAAGGCCCTCAGTGCTGGACCTCAGTGTCTGAATATTGCACCCTTTACTGTAGATAGGCAAGAACCAAACTGTGAGTTTCAGATAACCAAGTTCCTGCTTTATGATGCTATAAAACCTGTGATATTTACTTGCTTGTTACTTTCCAGGCTGAGTTTGTATAATGGCTTTTAAAAAGATCTGTTCCGTGCCATGTTTTTGCATAACCTGAGTATTGTAGTTGTTTTGCTGCACACTGTGCAGAGATTGTAACTATAACAACTTTAAATATCTGGAAATAAAATATTAAATTGTGAATTTTAATGAATGGAGTGCTATTGATGTGGATTGGAGAATGAACACACGTGGGAAAAGACACTGCTGGGTATCTGTTAATCTAATTCATCCTTTAATTTAATTGAGCCAGATGCATTACAAAGATTAAACTGAAGGTGAAAGAGGATGAATAGTGGGGAAAGGGAGGATTGTTTTATTAAAGTTTGGTTTTGAAAAATGTTCACACATCTGCCATGGCCCAGTGGTGCTCATATACTCTAAACTAAGAAATGGGGTTCACTTCAAAC
Organism: Podarcis erhardii; assembly: GCF_964252035.2. Classification (NCBI taxonomy): domain Eukaryota; kingdom Metazoa; phylum Chordata; class Lepidosauria; order Squamata; family Lacertidae; genus Podarcis; species Podarcis erhardii. The sequence continues at coordinate 3,209 of NW_028292986.1, read as the reverse complement.
ACAGCTAGCCTGGAAGCTGAGCAGACTTGTGAAGGAGGAATGGAGAATTCTGTCCTTCTGCTAGCCGCCTTTCTTGTCTTTGTGGACTTCCTGGTTGCCTGTGGCTACCAAGCAAGCTGTTAAAAATAAAACTACATAGCAATCTAGGGATCTAGTTACTAGATTCTAGTACCAGGGATGTTCTGCAATGAGAGCCGCATTTGGAGTACATTATGAGCATGGTGCCTGTTCTATTTTGCAAATCTGTTTGTATAAATTTGCTTGCTATTTTCATAAGTATGGCAGATTGCAACAATTATTACTAGAACTAGGGACAGTATCTTGACAAGCTCTTGAGGATGGTAAAAGTCAATGCATTTGTAACAGTCACAAACTCTTAGTTGCAGGATTATAAAGCCACTGGCTAACTTTAGGATGAGCCAGTCTTCCAGTTTGAATTATCTCATGAATGTAAGTATCTTTTAAAAATAAAGAATTATAAGAACATTCTAGCCTAACCTATGTATGTTGACTCAAAAATAATATGTATTCGGAAGGGCTTATTGCAACGTAAGCATGGATAGGATTATTGGACCTTCTCTAAGAACTGGACTGGGTTTGTTAACTGTTTTCAATAATTAAAAAGGGCTGCTAAACAGAAAAGTGTATCCCACTGCAGATTTATAGGACTGTTGAAAGACAAAAACTTGGGTTTTAATGGAAATTCCCACATAAAATTTCAGGACTAATTAATGCGAATCACTATGCTAGACTAGGCTAAAAGTTAGAATAGTTGTAGTTTTGCAAACTATTTTACATAATGGTGTGAAGATATTTTGTAAACAAAATAGGTCTAATGCAATGTGTTTTCTAAAATTTACTAACAGCTTAAAATGATCTCAGCCAGAGATTTGATAAACTGTCAGTCCAACCCAGTTTTGTGATTTTCTGCATGCAGGGGGCCAGGCAAGTGTTTAAGTGTATTCATAAAAGAATGGATTTCGGATTTCATAAATGGGTCTTGTTAATTTGCTATTTTTAAAATACTTGTGAGACCTTTCCTGTTGCCATGACAATTTCCTCTCCATAAACATGATTCTGTGTATCTCTTTGTGCACCTATCTTACATTTCTTGATAAGAATACAGGCACCCTACTGAATCAGACCAAAGGCCCACCTGGACCAGCATCTTCTTCTCACAGTGGCAACCAGATGCCTATAGGAAGCCCACAAATGGGACCTGAGTGCAACAGCACTCTCTTTATCACGCTCCCCAGCAACTGGTATTCAGAGGTATACCATCTGCAGTACTGGAGGTAGTAGGCTGACATCATAACTAGTGGCCATTTGATAGGCTTATTCATGAATTTGTCCAATCTCCCTTTAAAGGTGGCCTTCACTATATCTTCTGGGAATGAGTTCCATAGTTCATGTATGCACCATTTGAAGAGATCATTTCCTTTTGACTGTCCTGAATCTTCCACTGGATGTTTCCAAGTCCTAGTATTTCTTCAAAAAGTTATGCATTCATTTTACCTCCACCACCATCCCACCCAACCCTCCCCCCCAAAAAACCAGTTCTGGGGAAACTTTTTGGTCCAGTGGACCAGATCTTTATGTCCCCATCCTGTGGGCCAACTTTGACAGCATGTGTCAGCGAGTTCCTAGTGGGGAACTTGTTCTGGCATCCAAACGAAGCAGGATTTAACTCCTCTCTCATCAGTTCCAGCTGCAGGAACCTGCTGTGTCTCCATTTCTCTCACAGCTGACATCACATATTATGTCAGTGTGGGGTAGGTATGTGGAGTTTTGGGGAAAGGTCTTATGGGCTAAATTTGGCACATGGGGCCAGAGGTTCCCCACCTGTTCTAAACAAAAAAGGCCCAGATGTTACAACCATTCCTCATAGGGGAGTTGCTCCAGCTCCTTGAAGAGCAGCAATCACAGCTTTGCCCAGTATTCCATGTGTGGTTGCACCATAGATTTGTATGATGGCGTTGTGGCATAAGCAGTTTTATTTTCATTCTCTTTCCTAATGGTCGCTCGCATGAAATCCACCGTTTTCACAGCATTTTTGTCAAGCTACCAACTATGACTCCAGGACCTGCCATCTGTCCAGTCACTGCCAGTTGAGTATATGTGAAGTTAGGATTTTTTTTGCCCCAGTGTGTGTCACTTGGTGTATATTAAACTTCTCTTGCTGCCCATTTACCCTTTGCAATTCTGTTTTTATTCTTGCCACAAGTCAATAAAATTGGCTGCCTCACTTCTTTCCTATAACTTTCAAGTGATATATAGGAAAGAAGTATTACATAGTTCAGTGGGTGTAGGGCATAAGTCCATTAGTCTTTCAGAGATTAGTAAAAGTACCTTATATGCCTTTGCTTGGTAGTAGCTCTTTGCATCTGGATTGTAATATTGTTGAGTGTGAGTGGTTAATGTATGAGTGGTTGATAGAGACAATGTTTGAGGTAGTGAATGTTTGTAGTGGCTGTGTGAAGTAGATCGTGATGAGTTAGGGATAGTATATGTGCATTGATTGACTCTGTCCATTTCTGGTTTATTTTATGCAATTATTTAGAAAGATTTGCAAAGCTCTCTTAAGCTTGAATAATCATGAATAAACACAGCTAAAATCCACAAAACGGTTGATTTTATCTTTTATGTGGATAGTTATCTGTAACACAGAGAGACACACACAGCAGAAGACGAAGTGAATCCCAGAGAATTGATTTTTGATTGGTTTTTTAATTTCTATATTGCTTAATATATTTTCAAAAAATCTAAGCAGTGTACAGAAAACTGAAGCAACAACAGATAAACAAAATGTTGCAAAAATACGCAGTTACATATAAAAATATTGCATTAATGACAAAGTTACTAATATCTATAAATCTGTATCAATTCATTTTCCTTCTGGCGCACTCTGCCTCTCAGCCTCTAGGTTCTTACCCAGTAACTCCAAACAAGCTCTCAGCTCACCCACAAAAGTGTCACAGCAAAGAGAGTTCCCAGAAACAGCAGACATCACCCTAGTCTCCCTAGACTTGCTTTTTGTGGACAGGCCCAAGGTGGATGGCACTTCCTCAGGCTGTGTCCTATTCAGCTGCTCTGTCCACACCCAGGGTCTGGAGGGCTGCATGGAATTAGGCTGCTGTAGGTTCCCTGCCACTGTTCAAATTGTTCACAATTCTAGATGTTCTGATGAGAACATTTCAGGCGAAGTATTC
>NW_028292987.1:5000-21302 GCF_964252035.2 Podarcis erhardii | reverse complement strand
AGGTTGTAAATACCTAGCGCGAGCTTCAATTACTGTCTACTTACGTCTACACTCGTCAAACAATGAACAACTTTTGCACTGCATTATGATTGAAGATGAACAGTTCTGCAAAATCGCTTTTTTTGACATGATACCTGCTCCCTGTGCAGAAAATCAAGAGCTACTAAGGTAAAAGGATTTGGTCACTTATCTTGTTCAAATTCGATCGCGACACATTAAAAAGTATGTATCAAAAAATAACACTAAGCATGGTGTTACAATCAGCGTTGCAGGTTCATTCTCTTTTCTACAGAAATAGAGCAACAACGTGCTCATTGCCGCCGGGAATTTCAGATTCTGATTTTTGAACGTGTATCGTCTCTTCGCGCTGCAATTTATGGTGTTCTGGGGCTGAACAGTTACCTGTGGAATCGACAATAACTGCCGTAAAATGTGCGAACTCTGCATCCAATGCTGGCTCAATCTGGATACCCTGGCTAGTCAAAAAAATATAAGAATTAGGCTCACCACCTTTACATGTTTGCATTCATGCAGACGCATGGAAGTTTTCGTGAAATGCACGCGCTCGTTAACCTAAACATTTTCTTTGCGAGCATATAGTCAAAGTATCCTGTGTGACAATGCTGCGGAAAACACGACGGTGCATGCAGTTTGAAGAGGAGGCTACACAGTAAGGTCCGCTCAGGTTATTTGGCCCCTTTTCATAGTGGCGTGCGCAATGTATTTGCGCTGCATATATGCTGGTGCTTTCTTCATACGATAATATTGCGTACCACACCGATCACGCCCTATGATGCCTCTCAAAACATTACGACGGTGAGCTGAGGCTATCAATAGAATCCGTTATCGCTGTTGAAATTATGTTTAGACTGAAGAAATTCAAATCAAGGACCGTTCCTGAGCAAATTATAAATTTGCCGCAAAGTCCTTGAAATTTTTTTAATTTGGAAGGGAACCTTTATGAAATTTCAAGTTTATGCATGAAGTCGGCAACAAAAATGATTTGCTCGCTACTCTTTGCACTTTTACAAATACAAGAAAGAGGTTGGATATGGGTTCAGCATCTTGCCTCCCTACGCTTGAACTAAAAAATGGTTTCCTGCTATCATAGCTCCTTCAAGCTATCTCAGTTGAAATTGCCTGGTGGGTTCCTACCACGATTACAGCAGACTGCTTCAATCGGTCCCCTTCTATAAGTTACTTTCTAAAATAGATCTCTGATTGTGTGTTCCAAGAATAACAAAGGCTATCCGTAGCATAGGTGGAATTTTGTCTTGCACCTGATTGCAAACAGCATCAGTTTAGGGGCGCAGACAGCAGCTACGTCTGGTTAGCTATGCATCTTACAAAAAAGGCAAGCCTCTACACGGACGTATGCTCTACATTCTATGACGAGAAGACTTGTAGAATGCCGTCTGATCTCACTCTTCCTGCAATTTGACCAGGCGTTATCTGAACGTGCTTTGCGCTGCGTTGCGTACCCTTTAGCCTACATCAATTTATCTTTAGTCTACGTCGCTATAACATGAGCATGATACAAATTTCACTGAGCATAGGATACTCAGAAAAACATTTAAACTTTTGTATACTTTCAAATTCCTTCCATCATCGGAAAGACCGTAACCGAATGCAGCCTTGTGGTTGAGTTTATTGAAAAAAGCAGTGGAAGGCGCAAATATCAGTAAAAGGTGCCTACATCCATGCGAATCTGGCACCGGTGGTTAGGGCCACCAAGTCACCCGAAAAAGCGGCATATGCCATACAAAAGTTCATTTCACGCAGCTAAAAAGACTGCCAAGACTTTGCAGCCAGTAGAGCGAGAGGACATTCATATGAAATTAAACCTTCCGCGATTGTAAACGACCTTCCGGTATTCAGATCACAATTATAATCTTACACAGAATGGCATAGGAGACCTGCTTCCTTGAAACAAAGGTTCACAGGTCAAGTAAATCATAATCTTACCTCCTCTTCCCGTTAGATAAACACGTGAACTGCGACTTCCGTCCTCTTCTCTCATATTGTGGCGGGCCATTGGAATACAGGTCTCTCAGAAAGCTTATACCTCTTTCCTATAAATGATGCGGAGATCAAACAAAAGGGCATTCAAGTCTGGTGGTTGTTTCTTCACGCTTTTCGTAGCTGCCCGGATCAAGCTATTTTGAAACAGAGCAGCACGCCTATATTAGACGTTCTTATCTTTACAAAGCATTCCCCATATTCCAATACAGAACCAAACAGAGTATTTCCTATGCACGATAATCGAGCATGGGCGCCAAGACTATTATAGTGTCTTAAGCGGATGTCTAAGGCTTGATAAGCTAGCTTAAAGAGAATGATTACAAGTCAAACTATTGTGGGACACCAGCGGTTCGAAGTATCCAGATTGTTGTATACAGAGTGTGAAAATTTCAAACATAACGTGTAGGGGATGAAATCTAGAGTGCTCTGTTACATGTTTGCTTAACCCAGATTTGATTACCTACACCAAATTAGCAACGCGGTATGTATTATGCGTCTCGCGTCATTAATGTGTTCAATCTGTTGAAAATGTCTAGCATAACTTCCACAGAGTGACACAAGCCCACCGACGGCATCAAACGTTATGCCAGGAGCAAAACTATTTCACTTGACTCGTAGAATCTGTAGCGGTGTAGCAAATACAGGCGATTTCAGTCTATCCGATCAAACACAAATGATATGGAGAAGGATGCTGCGCCGTTATACGTACTTGATAACTGTATGATAGAGAGTTATATACATTATATACACAGTTCATAGCCAGCGAATTCGCATCCTTTGAAGACACGGTTTTTCTCAAAGTTTTTTACAATACACTTACTTTATTCCGGCTGGGGTAAAGGACAATAGAAAAGATGTTTTTTTACCGGTACAACATCTGTCTTTACCATAGGCCTCTTGCGCGTGTGACCGTCACTATACATGAGGGCGCTACAAAAAAGCAGAGTTAGAAAATAAGAACAGAAAACAAGTGTTCAGTATTGAAGGCAGGCATTGCATATGATGAAGCAATGCACCACTGATTCATCAAAATTTCAAATTTGAGCACAATTAGTTTTTCCGAAGCTTACCTAAGTCAGCCACTAATACGGTGCCTGCAGAAAGAAGGGGGTCGAGATATATGTGTTAGATTCTTCCGAAGCGTACCTAAGAGAGCCAACAATAGGGTGCCTGCAGGAACGCCTAAAAGAATCCAGTTGGAATTTGTCCTTAGCCTTTTCCAAATACCAATCATTCTTGGTTTTCTGTGGACAAGAACAAGTAACGACAGCCGTGCGAAAGACGATCAACTTGCTGTCGAATTCGACATTTTGTATATGGTCTACTCTTTATGACTCACTAGTCTTCCTCCTCGGCAGCAATGACAGAAGAAAAGCCGTACCTGCTTGACCTTATGAGACTGTATCTCCTACTGGTAGAGTTTGCCATGGTGCGCTCGTCGACAGTTTGACAGAAGTTGCGCGTTAGCATAGTCCAGCGAGAACGTAGAACATTTTCAGCATACGCTGTTTGTGGTCTCGGCCAACAACCTCCGTGATTTCCCTGGCCCTCCTGGTCCAATCTGAGCATTTATCTCGGCAAAAGCGCGATCAGAAGAGTCAGCTGCGGTTGAGTTCCGCTGAGTGACCTCGCAACATGCGCATGCGCACCCACTTCTTTGTATTCTGCTGAATAGACACAGCTCAAAGCTGAGCCGCTTTAAATACCGAATTTGATCAGTTGAAGGACAACTGGCAATCGGATAGCAACGAAGGTAGAGATGAAAGGTGAGCTGCAGGTCAAGGTACTCACCTCTGCCCCAACTGTGTGCACAGTGTGATACGTTCACTCTCGGAGAACAGCACGTGTTTTTAAAAAGGGCGCCGCTGGAGCAAATGATTGTGCCAGAGGTGAGATTTGTTTAAGCATTACAGGGAAAGCATGTGCTTCGGATGAAAGTAGGTTTATAGAACGCGTTGACTGATGTGTTCCATTAATTTCCATGACATTCGAGCCTGCAGCCGAAACCGCAGCCACACTCCGAAAGTTCAAACAGACGTACGCAATTTCATAAAGCAAGGGGTCTTACAAAGCCCACTGTTCGAATTTCTTGCCTTTTCGACAAGCACTATATATTTTTTCAGCAGTATCAGCTAGCGATAGTCAGTACCTGTTCCAAACGTATTTCCCTGTTCTTCTTAACTCTATGCTCTGTCGACTACTGTATTTCCCTGTTCTTCTTAACTCTATGCTCTGTCAATTGTAAGCAAAAGCACACTGCGTTCCGTGATACGCCTGTCGCGAAAGCCTTGAACATTCATTGCAAATGGGCTTAAAGACTGGCTTTCTCGAGTTTTACGAGTCCTCCAATTTAGACTGCTGACGTCGCCTTCTGCTGCTTGTATATTTCCACAGACAGAAACACAAAGCCCAATAGCAAACTTCAAAGCGTTGCGACAGACGAGAGCACACAGCAAGCAGATCAGTGTGTATATATATATATACATATTGGTATCAATGTATATATATCGTCGCATCAAGAGATCATTGTGTATATATATATATATATATATATATATATATATATATATATGCATATGTATGTATAACGTTGCATTGAAGCGGATGTGGAAACTTCAATTGGTGGCAGTCTTCACTTTACTGCTTCTCCATCAGTTTTGGTGTACCTCTTCTGAATTTATACACATTTGTCAAATGAGACTGTTCGCCTGTGGCATGCACAAGATCACAAATAAGTTATCGTGAATTGGGATTTGGAACTCTTGCAACGCCACGAGACCTAGAGACACCAATAAATTGTATGCACAAGATGTCAAACACGAAGTTGAATCCTAAGATTTTACGAAAATTAAGAGTATTGTATCATTACAAAGTCGCTACCAGAACCTGTAAATAATGCGAGCATCCATAACAGGGAATCAAAATTAAATCAAATGCAAGCTGGAGAACGGAATTGGATTCCGTATTCAATGTACTAAGACTACCGTTAAGTTGCAGTGTCGTCCAAATTTCCACTGAGACAAGGTTGGGACCCAGCCAAATTCTCCAGATTACCTACTTGGTGTTACAACGTGACAGAGAGTGCTCTGGACTTTCAAGAGACGCAAACGAACAGTAAGAGAATTGTATTCGTTCAAATTCATCTCGAAAAAAAACTTTAAGATGCAATCATTTTAACAATTAGTGACACACCCTCGTTTTCATCGTAATCCATACCGAATAGACAACACGCTGTTTTCTACTGAGGTTTGTATGACGGAATTTTCTTAGCCCATTTCGAACTCGGTAAAGTCTCCTACAGCAGGCGAGTGTGGTTCGTAAAATCAAGTTTAAATTTTGCGGTAACGTAGAACATGGCTGCGATAACAGCGATTTAGAAAAATATACACGCAAAAAGCATGATAATACTGCTAGAACATAGGTTATCGCCTACGATGATCCTGGTGAAGGCTGGACCACAGAAGTAAGTGGTTGCGACGTCGTGGCTGATACATTCATTTTGCTGTAGACTAACTTTATTGAAAGTACGAAGCCGGGAGATTTGATATCAACTTTTTCCGGGTGATGCTGCACCTCTTCCATCGATGTTAAATGCAGGGAAGCGACCCGCTTGTTTTAGTGAGTATGTGTGACCTGTCAACCTCGTTCCGTTGCTGTGTGAGACTCGAAAGTTCAAACAACAGGGCAAGCTGATTTCAACAAAGATATACAGTGTTCAGAAGGACCCCAATCGGCAAAAAACTTGCTGTTGAACCGCCAGTTTATGGAATTGGTCCGCTTGAAGGAACACACCTTACTGCTGCTAGTTATGCGTAGACTGCGTTGAATTGGCAAATGAACGGTGGGCAGGCTTAGCACGTGGTAGCCGTCGTGCGTTTAAGCGGTGGCCTCCAGTCTCGGTGGTGCTGATTGAATGTATATTGTTTTGCTAGATCCACATATATATATATATATATATATATATAAAATAAGCTAGATGACTGGATTTGGATTTGCGGGTCTTGCTTTCTGATTATGCGTAAGAAACTCCTCCCTTTTCACATCGCGTACCTGCGCTTCGCATGAGAGCTACATTGAAAGAAAAACTCGTTAGTGCAGACATTGGAGGAACTGTCCAAAGCCTGCATATAGCACGATCGGAGCAACTCGAAACGAATTTATGAAGGAGCAGTGTGTAGCGTTTAGCTGCGATTTCAAAAATGGCAGAAACGTAAAGTACAAGGCCTACTGTTCGATACGCTCGATGTGAATTTCTCAGCACTATCAGCTTGCGACATTACTTATCCAATGTGTTACTCCCGATTTATAACTCTATGGTCTGTCTACACTTCGACAGTCAGCCTACAGCACACTGCGTAATATGCCTGTGGCAAAGAGATCTGGCTTTCTTGAGTGTTAGGAGGCATCCCATAAAGACTTATAGCGTCGCCATCTACAGGCTATGATTTTGCAGACAGATTCGCAAAGCCGGTAGCTCACTCACCGACATTGCGACAGACGAGAGCACAGATCAAACAATTCGTCGTAAATATATAAATAAATAAATATATACATATACATATATATACATTATATATATATATATATATATATATATACGAAGTAGGATTTGAAGCGGGTGAAAGAAATTTATTCAATGGCAATCTTTACATTGATGCTTCTCCATCCGTTTTGGAGTATTCCTGCTGAATTTGTATGCATTCCTCAGATAATTATGTTTTGCCCGGTGGCATGAACAAGGCCACAAAGAGGCTGTCGTGACTAAGCATTAACGTATGATATTCTTGATAAAACCTCAAATAGGTTGTCAAATCTCAAGAATTCCCTAGATCTAAGGTTACTGCAGGGCATCTCAAATATTCACTGGGACATGATTCATATTTGCTAAGAAACCAAACTAGGCAGATAAGCCACCCTGAGGGTACTTAATGTTAAAGAACGCTTGGGTCTTTCAAGAGAAGCAAACGACCAGTAAGACAAAGGTATTGGAGTAGATGTGTTCTGGCAAAAACTTTTCAAGCACCACTTATGTTCATCACAATAACGCACACCCTCTAACTTGTACCTTTTATCGAATGGACATCGCCATTTTAATCTGATGTTCCTTGTTCTACGGGTATTACACACTGTCCACATTGCCAGAGTCATCTCGATCAGGCTCGAATGAAACACAATTACAAAATACTGGGATTTTTTTCTGTTTTTATCAAATAACCATATGAAAACAATAAAAAGTACTAAAAGAAGACACTCCAACACCAGCATTATCAATGCGTCAGAATGTTCGATGCACCTCGGCAAGGTTCGAGCCTCCGACTTTGCAGCAAACGCTAGAGCCGTCGAGGATGGACTCATTTTGATCTAGACTAAAAAACTGTTCTTAAAGGTTTGAAGAAAAGTTCGTCGTCTGCTCTTTTTCGGAGAAACCTCGGACCAAAAGACACGTAAACCTGATAACGTCTCTCTCGATAAATCCAGTAGTGAGTGCAACAAGTTTTTTTGACCTCCTCTGCACAGAAGAAAAAAAGACTGTAGCGAGTTATATTAATGCTTGAAAAAAGTGAGGCTTTCTCCAACTCTACAAAAGTAGAAGGGTTAATCCAGCCTAACTCCGATTAGCGAAATAAGAAGCCCTTACTTAGCGAAGCAATGATTGAACTCTACAGAGCATTGTCCAGTCTAGCAAAACTGTTCGTTCCATCAACCCCCAAAAAGTGGGGAAAGCATGCAGTCCAAAGATCGTATGATATAGCGCTACATGCCAGAAGCGGAAACGCACGCATGGTACGTGTAAAACCTTCCGTTTTCTATTACTGTATCAAACAGGTGCCGCCCCAGCGTATTCAGAATCACAAAATGCCAAAAGCACCACATTTGTTCATAAATACATGTGATTTCTAGATTTTCATAGCAAAAACTCCGTTTTCTGGACAATACTTATCATACTACAGTTGCAGAGTTTTCTCTACCGCTGCGGACCAGTTTGCGTTTTGACCAGTCAAAATTTGCCTTTCATTATGGTATCCTTATGTGAGGTTGGAGCGCGTTGATACTCATCATATATAAGCACTGGGAAGCTGCCATCGAAGTGAAACTTTTGTAATACAGTTGTACTTTTTTGCATGGACTTGCTCTATTTCAGACTGCTTGAACTTGCGAACAAAGAATAACGAGGCGAAGCACTGTCTAGCGGATGTGAAGGGCAAGCGCGATCCGTCTACACCTCTTGCGTTTTTCCAGTGGGGCCGAACACGTGTGTCTATATCAAGAGGGTCGTACTTTTTAATGGAACAAAAGAACACGTTATACTGTTTCACAACTAATTGTCACTGCCACACGGAATAAAGCGAGCAATATTCTTTGTCCGGAGGATACTCTGTGTTATTTCACTGAGTCGCTGCACCACTTCCATCGATGTTCAATGCAGGGAAGCGACCCGCTGGTTGTGTAGTGAATATGTGTGACATGTTATCATCGTTGCGTTGCTGTGTGAGACTCGAACGTTCAAACAACAGGGCAAGCTCATATTCAACAAGGGTATACAGTGTTCAGAATGACGCCAATCGGAAAAAACTTTTTCTTTCTTAGCGGCCATTTTACGCAATTGGTTTGCTTGAAGGAAGACATCTTACAGCTGCTAATTATGCGTTGACTGCGTTCAATCCGCAAATGAATAGTGGGCAGGCTTAGCACGTGGTAGCCGTCGTGTGTTTAAGCGGTGGCCTCCAGTCTCGGTGGTGCGTTTGAATGTATATTGTTTTGCTAGATTAACATATCTATATAAAATAAGCTAGATGACTGGATTTGGATTTGCGGGTCTTGCTTTCTGATTATGCGTAAGAAACTCCTCCGTTTTCACATCGCGTACCTGCGGTTCGCATGATAGCTACATTGAAAGAAAAACTCGTTAGTGCAGACATTGGAGGAACTGTCCAAAGCCTGCATATAGCACGATCGGAGCGACTCGAAACGAATTTATGAATGAGCAGTGTGTAGCGTTTAGCTGCGATTTGAAGAATGGCAAAAACGTAAAGTACAAGGCCTACTGTTCGATACGCTCGATGTGAATTTCTCAGCACTATCAGCTTGCGACATTACTTATCCAATGTGTTACTCCCGATTTATAACTCTATGGTCTGTCTACACTTCGACTGTCAGCTTACAGCACACTGCGTAATATGCCTGTGGCAAAGAGATCTGGCTTTCTTGAGTGTTAGGAGGCATCCCATAAAGACTTATAGCGTCGCCATCTACAGGCTGTATGATTTTGCAGACAGAAACGCAAAGCCGTTAGCTCACTCACCGACATTGCGACAGACGAGAGCACAGAGCAAACAATTCGTCGTAAATATATAAATAAATAAATAAATATATATATATATATATATATATATATACATATATATATACGGAGTAGGATTTGAAGCGGGTGAAAAAAATTCATTCAATGGCAATCTTTACATTGATGCTTCTCCATCCGTTTTGGAGTATTCCTGCTGAATTTGTATGCATTCCTCAGATAATTATGTTTTGCCCAATGGCATGAACAAGGCCACAAAGAGGCTGTCGTGACTAAGCATAAACGTATGATATTCTTGATAGAACCTCAAATAGGTTGTCAAATCTCAAGAACTCACTAGATCTAAGGTTACTGCAGGGCATCTCAAATATTCACTGGGACATGATTCATATTTGCTAAGAAATAAAACTAGGCAGATAAGCCATCCTGAGGGTACATAATGTTAAGGAACGCTTGGGTCTTTCAAGAGAAGCAAACGACCAGTAAGACAAAGGTATTGGAGTAGATGTGTTCAGGCAAAGACTTTTCAAGCTCCATTTATGTTCATCATACCAACGCACACCCTCGAACATGTACCTTTTATCGAATGGACATCGCCTTTCTAATCTGATGTTCCTTGTTCTACGGGTATTACAAACTGTCCACATTGCCAGAGTCATCTGGATCAGACTCGACTGAAATACAATAACAACATTTTCTTCTGTATTTAGCCCATAAACATAAGAAAAAAATATAAAGTACTAAAAAAAGACACCCCACCATCAGTGTTGCTACTGCTTCAGAATAGCTGAAGCACTTCGGCAAGGTTTGAGCTCCGACTGTGCAGTAAATGCTAGAGCCTTCGAGAATGGAATCATTTTGATCTAGACTAAAAAACTGTCCTTATAAGATTGAAGAAAAGTTCGTCGTCTGCTCTTTTTCAGAGAATCCTCGGACCAAAAGACACGTAAAACTGATAACGGCTCTTCCGATAAATTCAGTGGTGAGTGCAACAAGTTCTTTTGACCTCCTCTGCATAGAAGGAAAAAAGGCTGTAGCGAGTTATATGAATGCTTGAAAAAAGTGAGGCTTTCTCCAACTCTACAAAAGTAGAAGGGTTAATCCAGTCTAACTCCGACTAGCGAAATAAGAAGCCCTTACTTAGCGAAGCAATGATTGAACTCTACAGAGCATTGTCCAGTCTAGCAAAACTGTTCATTCCATCAACCCCCAAAAAATGGGAAAAGCATGCAGTCCAAAGATCGTATGATGTACCGCTACATGCCAGAAGCGGAAACGCACGCATGGTACGTGTAAAACCTTCGGTTCTTATCACTGTATCAAACAGGTGCCGCCCCAGCGTATTCAGAATCACAAAATGCCAAAAGAACCACATTTGTCTTAAATACATGTGATTTTCTAGATTTTCATAGCAAAAACTCCGTTTTCTGGACAATACTTATACTACAGTTGCTGCTTGTACTTGCGAATGAAAGGTAGCGAGGCGAAGCAATTTTTAGCAAATGTGAAGAGCAAGCGCGATCTGTCTTTAACTATTGCGTTTTTCCTAGAAACCAAACACGTGTGTCTGTTCTTGAAGGAAAGGAATCTTATGAGGAGCCAAAAAACATGTGATACTGTCTCACAAAAACTTATCAATGCCTAACAGAATAAATCCGAAAGTGTTCTTCGGTTCTATTTTGCTTAGTTGTTGCACCACTTTTACGAATGTTCAATGCAGAGAGGACATCTGCTAATTGTGGAAACTACGTGTAATCTGCAACATGGTTGCGTTGCTGTGTGAGACTAAGACGCGCAGGTAAATATCAAACAAGAGCACAAGCGCGTTGATACACATCAAAGGCAAAAGCGCAATAGACGTCATTGGCCGTTGGACTCTGCCCAGAGCAGGGACACCCGATTTTATTATGCACTCTGAGTAATAGACACGTCTCGTAGCGGAGTCTTTCTTGACACTAAATTCAATCAGTTGACAAACAATTCGCAATCATCCAGCGACGACGGACAAGGGAAGGTGCAGCTTCAGGTGATGAAACTCACCTTTCTCGCCGTCGCCCGAACAGGTAAAGTTTTCGAAGAGCGACAAAGGGGCAAGCATACGTTGCGGACCAGCATAAACTCCTCTGAAGGAGTGTACTATATTTTTTTCCCGCACGCGAGCCTTTAAAGAACGCAGCCACAACGAAGTGGACGATTCATTCCACAGCTCAGGATCCTACAGGGGAAGACCAAAATTGGCCTTTTCGTCGCTGTAGCTTCGCATGAAAAAACTAAATTAGAATTTTTCTTTTACAACAAATTTGTGTTGGAAGAATATTTGCTCATATATCTCATTACCATTGGAGCTGAGTAATTATTCTCGGCTCGTAGGTGTGAAAGTACGTCATACAAGCTTATCAGCAACACAGCAGGTAATTTCGTTGTCAGTATTCTTTCATTGTCGTTAGGTCTTCCTAAACGCTGCCTGCCCCTTAGTGTAGCGTCCCGACTACTGTTTCATGGCTTACTATCAGCCGAAATAGTGTATGACTGCAGCCACTTTGCCACTTCTCAAGCAGCGCATATAATATGTGCTCCCACTTTCAAAAAAAGAGTCACATGACTTCCACTGCAAAAGAAGGTGTTACTCCCAGAGGTGTGAAGTCGGTTTTTCATTGACCTTAGAAACGCATTATATATTATCTTTCAATTGCGTTTGAGTTCTTGCACCAGTACGCTAAGCTACATTGTGTACAGTTCGGGCATTTACAGCTAGCTTTTCAAGGCTTGGCATTGAACTACTTAATTATTCAAAGCTAAGTTAGACATGTGTGCAATCGGCTACCCTTAGAGAAAGTAGTTGCAGCCACCGTCCCCTGGCTGACGAGATCGTCTTCAGTTCGAAGCCTTGTGCGCGTCAACTTGCTTCTCAAATCCGTCGAGATGAATGAAGCCACATGGCAACATGTTGCGTTGTCAATATGATAAACTATCAGCAGCAATACTGGGAACTAGATACACTGGTAAAAGAGGTTCCGGCGAGGCATGGAGAGAAGTAAATTTATGGGTGGTCCAACGTGTGTCGGCTTCGACTTTTCTGCCGTCTTCGACTTTTCTGCCGTCTTCGCTGTTCCACGGCTTGAAGCGCCTTCAAGTTTGTGTTCACGTCGTGGCTTTTCGGGGGGGTACTTTTGAATATGCAAAATATATAACTCTTGACATCAAATAACAGCCCATTAATCTTTAATAAAGCATCTATTGAAAATTTCATCTTATGTTTGCGAAACTGAAGTCAACTGTAGAGGTATGCATATCTACTTTTCCTTCCCTATCATACAAAGCTGTTGCCGTAAGCACGCGGAAAGCCAAAAGAGATATGAGCCGACACCGCCGCGCTCTAATTAAGCTGGGCAGCTTATATTGTTGTAGATCAGTTTGTCCCATTTGTTATGGCATAGGGTGCTCAAGGAAACACCACGCTAAAGAAATTTACCTGCTTGTTTCTTTCCATTACGTTGATGTAGTAAGTAGCAACAGTCCGATCAAGCTTCAAGCAGTTCAAGCTTTCAGCTAGTTTTACCCGCTTGGTCGGAAATGACCATCACGTATCGGCGGAGTATACGTCTCCAATTCAGCGGACGACGTCGCGCGACAATCATCTACTCACTCTTCTTTTAAACTAATTCCTTGAAGCAGAGGGCAAATGTGATAAAACGTAGAACTGCTCGATGTGGTAGAGAAACACCTTTCCTGATGCGCCAGAATCAGAAAGTGTTGTATGCATAACATCGTTCCACATGCAGACCATTTGCAAATTGAGTATCCAGCATACCCAATTTACTATGCGTACGGACCAACACTTTTCAACGAACGCGCTCTGCGCCCCTAAACCCTTTTGTACGTGCGAATGGCAAAATAGTTTTCATAATGCTTATTACCACAAAAATATTGCATCGAGACTTGATCAGCAACGTCATTGTAGTGAATACAACTGCTTTTATCATTAGGTATAATGCCTTGCTAAAGCTGTCCACTGCTGTAGCCGAATTTGCCCGTGGATTAGCCTCATTCTGTATAATCATGGAGACGGTTGTCTAAGCTTCGCCAACGGAAAGGCGCGTCAATCACAGCATTTTGCACTGCGCCATAGAGGCATTCGAGAAACGCGCTATTAATTTTCCAGTACCTAGACAATGCACACGAATTCTGAAACCGCTTTAAAGGATTGAAGTGTTACTTTACCTAATGGTATTGTTCATTAGAGGCAAAGGGTTTCGAATAAAGCTCCTCCACGTGCTCCTTGCGCGTTGCAGGCGTAAAACTCATTCACGTCATCGTTCACAAACTCCAGTGTAAAGTGATAGCATGTGAGTGACCAGCCGAGAAGATCTGCCCTTGTTAAAGCTACTTTTGACTTTTCCCTTACATTTCGCATATTACGTTTTGTGCACAAGACGTTTTATACACTCAACATGCGAGCGTATTCTGATTAGGATGTTGAGTGTAAAATGCAAAACAAATATTACATAATACTTACCATCACAGCATGCACTTTACATAGAATACTTAAGACTTCAAACCATCGATTGGCTGTCGATATCATCTCAGATTAAGCTCGGATGACTCTGCCTGATCTATTTTCTTCCATAAATTGCCGTTTCACTGCATGAGTTTGATTGATTATTGCAAACTATTCTAGCTCGAAAGTATGACAACATATTCTTACTCCAGTCTTTGCTGACTCTCCAGAATGGGTCTAATGACTCCACAGTTGAAAACAAGAAAGTTATTGAGCCACCATCAATCGCTCTTGCTTTTCCCTTGCCTTAACGTGACTAGTATAACGTCTCACATCGTGTCGCAGATGGTGATTCAGCGACACTTCAATATGCTCTTCAAATAAGCATCTTTCTCAACTATGCCACATTGACCACATTGACAAGGACTTTGAGGACAATTTCGAACGTGTCATTCTTGCTGGGAATGTATAAGAAGCAAAAAAATCTGGCCTTATAGCAAAAGCCAATGAATTTGACAGTGCATTCTTTGTTACGTATATGAGTAGCTCGCACACGTATTCTAAAGAAAATTTTCGGCGCCTCTGGTGCAGTTCGTATCAATATTAGATGATCGTTAGATATCCTCTTTCACCCACATAGGATGGTGATATCTCTGGGAGAGTCCACGATAAAAAAAGCATGGAGTTGCACACGTACAAAGGAATGATATAGATTTGACACTCTGTCTCACCTTTTACACAGATTCTCAGGAATACTTAATTTTGGAACCAGGGGACAGGTTATACAAAAGAATCTCTGTCAGCCGTTGCTCGCAGGCGTCACATTTTCTCATGTCCTATATATTTGGAGTACAAACATACATTCTACGAGATACATGTTTACTCATTGTTTGCCAGCTGCATAACAGAGATCAGCATGAAACAATTCGAACCTGCTATTCGTTCGAAATTAGCACTTTCATTTAGCCATTTTATCGAAATGATCAAGAACTGTTAGAAGTTTTTCCAGTTCTACGAGATACTCGATCTTGTGTTTGTATGCCTATATTATGATTGCATATACGCATGATTTATTGTACAACGTTCATGCGATGATTGCAGGTATATTTGAAGGTATATTGAGTAAGCATAAGCACGCTTGCATTGCCTTTTTCTGTATTGTAAATAATAACTATACATATGATTATGTCTTGGTATATGTAGAACTCAACGGTTCAGCGTGCCTTACACTCCTATAAGAGATACTAAAGGAGTTAGATTCTCGCGAAAACCATGGGCAGCTCGCCTTCCACAAAGTCAGTTCTTCTGTCTTTTTTCATAACCGTGTATATGGTTTCATGCTCAGTGAATTCATATTATATGCATATTTGCAAGATTCTGTTCTGTTGTTCTCTTTGTTACGTGAAATATATGAAAGTTGAACCCCCTGATATTATTTACAATTTGCTCGACGTGTAATCCGTTCTCTATTCCTATGAGACTACAGTTGAACATACAGATGTTAAACCTAATTCTAGTCATTGATGCTTCTATGCTTCTGTGTATGTCTCGACCTTCTGTCCTTTTCTGTTTCTACTCTTCTTTTTAATTGCTCAAACACCTGTCCGCAAGTGTTGTGATTGTGGCTTGTTAGTGAACATACATTTTTTTTCTTTTTCTCGGTAGCGCCCTTGCAGTTTCGTTTATATTACCATATCTCAGTCTCCTCCATATACGTTTTATCTCTCTTTTCATCTCTCACCTCGTTTCTTTCCTTTCTATATAGCTGCACACTTCAATGTTTTGTATTCAGACGCATCTCTCTTGCATGAATTGGTCGCTTCAGCATCGAAGTTGTCGTACCTAACTCCACTTTCCAGTGTTCTTTGTATTCACAAAATTAACAATTTCTCCTGACTCGATTTTTCTCTTCATTTTCTTTCGTTTCTCTAAAACGACGACCGAATAAGCGTCACTTGCTGTGCTTCCCATTCATAAAGCTATTTTTATGCGCTTCTAATAACGACGACCGACTAGGAAACCCTTGCTGTTCTTCCCATTTATAAAGCTATTCTCTTCCGACGGTAGTTGGAATAGGCATTTTTTCAGCATCATAAATATACAAGTACACATTTATACATAGGTATGTCTTGCTCTGTCACGCTCTGCTTATTTGATGATCATTTACTTGCTACAGTTCGTTTGACTTTGCGCTGCTTATCTTATTTGTTCTCGCCTTTTTCTCCCTGCAAAGGTTTCGTAACCTTCTTCGGGGTTTTTTTCATATCTGTCTTCGGTGGTATATTGCTGTTCTCTGTCTCCGTGGATCCACTTCGCATATCCTTTGTCCTTCTTCTTGTAGTCTGTTTTCGTCGCCTATCACATTGTCAAACGAAATCGCATCCACGGGTCTTTTTGTCTGATATTTTCTTAAGTAGCTCTTCCTGGTAATGCTGACTAGCAGTTCTTCTCTACTTCACAAACTTGCATATACATCCGAATG
>NW_028292988.1:0-5000 GCF_964252035.2 Podarcis erhardii | reverse complement strand
TTTCAGTCCTTCTCAAACACACACAATCAACACGCCTGTGCAGCAGGATGGCGGGTGTTTTTCACGGCTGTCTTCTGTCTTGTCAAGTCAATCAAGTTGTTTTCGCATGTATAGGCTTATATGGAAATACATATCAACGGATATCCTAAAGATCTACAAACACGGACGAATATTGTCAAATACGCTTCTATCTCTCTACAGTTGTTCAAGTCTTATCGTGTGTCTTCGCTTTCTTCCTCTGCAACCGCATACTTCCACTCTCCAAGTAGTCACTTCAGGTCTGATCAAATTTTTCTCAGTCCCACGTTTTTCACTTCAGAATGACCCTCCCTTCGGAATATATCTAAACGTTAAATCCCTTTCTCTGAGTTTCCTACTTGTAAAGCTTATCGATATACCGCCAACTTCCTCCACTTTCGTCTCTCTGTCAATGTCTAGATTCACTCCACTCCCTCAGTTTTCTTGCTTTATTCCCTTGTATTTCTCTCCCTCTTTACATATTGTAAAACATATAGAAGTACAACAAAATGATAAGTGTGTAGATACGCATAAACATTTATATATGTATCGAATCGACTAAATAAATAATTGATAGATATATATATATATATTCCCATACATTCGTCGGCGGCTACGATCACATGAATTCAGACATATACTATATATATATATATAAATTTTTTTCATGATGGGTTCAGATGTATACAGCGTAGCCGTATAAGCTGATGCGTGACCGTATACACTTAAGCCCCCAATTGCGTATACAAATATATATTATATATATATATATATATATATATATATATTTCCATACCTAATATACTTGCTTATACAAGTCTATATGTATCACAGATAAGTGGCTGCTATGATATGTATACAGTGTAGCCGTATATACTGATGGGTGACCGTATACACTTAAGCCCCCAATTGCGTATACAGATATATATTATATGTATATATATTTCAATACCTAATATACTTGCTTATACAAGTCTATATGTACCACAGATAAGTGACTGCTATAACATATACGGAATTTGTATACCGGCGTACTGAACGTATATATATATATATTATTATACACTTTCGTTAGTGTAGGCAAAATGATGCGTGGATGTGTATAGATCATTGACGGGAGTTTCTTCTTTCCGAACATTCCAGTCGAACTTTCCCTGTTGAGTTTATCTCATAAATATAAATAAATATATATATATATATTTACGTACACCTTTGTGTAATCGACGTGAGGTAGTCGGGCTGGCGAATACTCAGCTGTACATATATATATATATATATATATATATATATATATATAGGAAGATGATCGCATAGAAGTGTACTTTTCAAGGTATATCTACATGAATGGCTGCATAACTACACTTGTAGAATCGTCCCCACTATCGATGTAACAGACGAGTATACATGAGAAATGGTTATATAGACACTTGAACTTGCATCAGTTTTTATTCAGAGAATTTCATCAATCTGCGGTGGTTTTTACGCATTACGAATGTAGACAACCGCTAATTTCTGTAGATGTTTGAACTGTCTAGTAGGCCGTTGTTTTCTTGTACTTGTTAGTTTCCTCCCTCTACTTCAGAGCGTGTGCATCAAGTGGTGCGAATCACAGCAGCTGCTTCCTCTCAGATGCACACACCCTCTCTACTAAACTGTGTGTCTTTGTCTACAAGTTCTCCGCCGCACACAACTGCAGCAACCACGCGAGTCCCCAAATCCTGCTGTATTCTGCTCTGACTTGCTTGCTGTGGCTGGATCAAGCCTCACCGATGAAATCTTGTAAGTGAGTGTGGAAGCTGATGGCTGCACTGCGAGTCATGCCTTCATATCCAGCAGTGGCGAAGATGCCTCGCAGCCTTCTGCGTTGGTTTTCCCTCATTCGTTCTCTTCTACTGCTGCTGTTGTTGTTGCAGAGAGCTCGTTTGCCGTTTCCCCTAGCAGAATGCAGACTATTCACTTCTTTGCAGTCGCTTCCCTCTTTAGTCCCTGCTGCTGTTGAAACTCGCCTTTTCTCGTTGACTGCGCCACTGCTGTGACTGCGTGCTGTCGTCTGCGGGAGGAGCGCCGCCGACGACTTCTGTGGGGTGTCTACAAGGTGTGGGGTGTCTACAAGGTGTGGGGTGTCTAGCGAGTCGTCTGCGCCGCCGGGGGCGCCGACAAGACCAGCAGAAGAGGCCGGGGAGTCTGAGGCGAATTTGAGCGCGTGTCTGGAAAAGACCAGACAGATGGTCAGTGTTTTGTACAGCGCTTGCAGCAGCGGAATTTCTTCTAGAAAGAGGTCAAGCATCAGTTTCTCCAAGTACGCTCTGTGTAGTCGCTGAACGTCGCTGAACGAGTAACGCAGCTGTCCACTACTGCCTCCTGCTGGAGCTGTCGAAGAGCCTGTTGCTTGTCCTGCTGCTGCTGTTGCTGAAAGAAAAGGGCTGCTTTTCACCACGCTTGCTGTGGTTGCTGGACTGCCAGCAGCGTGAGGGAGAGATGCAGCAGCGCACACTGCAGCAAAGAAGTTGCTTGCTCTATTAATGTTACGTGGAGATGCAGCTGCAGCAGCGCGTGGAATGGAAGGAGTAGCAGCGAGTGGGGCTCGTTGTAGCGGCCGCGAGGAAGCAAAACTCTCGCGAGCAGCAGAGGGCGAGAAAGTGTGCGGACCAGCTGAAGCAGCGAAAGAAGAAATATTGCTGTTGCTGCTGCTCACGCCCAGCAGCTGTCGTCGAAGCAAAGCATAATGATATCCTATCACCTGGACGAAACACAAAAAGAAAAACGTTCTGTGTTGCCCAGCTCTTCGAACCGTGTGTAGACGTTCGCTTGAATATGTTCTACTTTCGCAAATATATGTATTGGTATAGATTTGTATATTCAGAAGAGAGCGGGAGGCACGCTGCGTTGCTAGTGAGATGCATACACGGACTGCGTATATACGTCTGCGACAAGCTGAGCATCGAACCTATTTAGTGTGTACCTTTCGTACTGCCACTATGTATGTGTACACGCTTGCTTCATGCGGCTGCATTCTGCAGAGAACGTGCAGGGGTTGCTACACGTTTCTGTCTCAGCTTCTGCAGTTCACTCAGTGCTGCTGCTGCAGGCGTAGAGCCCTTGTCATTACTGTTAAAAATCTTCTGTTGAGAAGCTGCTGGCGGTGCTGCTGTCGCTGCAGGGGTGTACGTACATCAGATGTAGCGTAGAAGAGAATATTTCGCAGGAAAAACCGCATTTCCTCACTCAGTTGAAGACTCAACTTCAAACTATCTGGCGCTTCTCGTAGTCCAAACAAAATCTGTACAAATAATCAAATCCACAACTATAGAAGTTACACACTTATACACCTCCTCATACCAATGTATATGTACACTTATATAAATAAATATATATATATACACACACCTATACACCGACTCAGATACGTGAACATCCTTCTCTACATATGTGTGCATATATATGTATATGTTTAATCTTTGGTTTTTTGAATATATTTAGGCAAGATACAATCAAAGAATCTATTTGACAATGTTTGTATATTGAGTATATTTGTGTCCTACATGGTGTGGGTTTACAGGAAGAGAGGAAACTGCAGCAGCAAGACAGCGGCAGCAAAGCAAGTGAGAAAGAAGTTTACGTGAAGAAAATTCAGCTCAAGAATACGCGACATAACAGAGAAAGCAGCAGCAAACTAAAAACAACACAGCAGCAGGTAGGTGAGCAACTAGAACAAGAGAAAACACGATTCAAGTCCACGAAGCATAGCACAACACCATTTCAGCAGCAAGAACAGCAAGTCATTACTCCAAACGTACTCGAGTGAGGTGGAAGTGAGCCCACAGTTGATTGAGCTGTCGCTGCGCAAGATGCATATGGAGCAGTAAGCGGAAAATGAGTTCATAGCAGCAAAGCGCTCTGCTGTCGTATAGAAGAGACAAAGGCCAGCCGCAGCGGTAGCGAACACACAACCGTCTGTGCCAGTCTGCAAAAAAACGCGCAGCAGAAACTGCAGAAGAAGAAAGAGAAATTCCGCACATACAGATCTATGTACGCAAAATTTCTTCATCAGCTCTATATGATGAGGATTGCACAGGGTAGACGCAACAGCAACAACTTTGCAGCAACAACAGTGCAGCAGCTGTAGAACCAACAGTTGCAATGAAAACGCCAGCAGCAGCACTGTATAGTTTTATACACGGATTTATCTAGAAAAGCAACAGTGACTGCAGCATTGTTCACAAAAAGACATGCTGGATATGCAAGTATGTGTAGCAGCAGCAGGCAAAAAGCTCTCAATGCAAAAGGTCGCTTTGCACTCAAAAGCAAGTGGGTAACAGTTGTTGCAAAGTTACTCGTTGCACTATACTCTGACACATATCTTCAGACGTGTATGTACATGTCTGTACAAAATGCGTATACATGTTTTACACTAATTTACCACATAGAAATATATATATTTATATTTCATATGGAGCCGTAGTTGAATCTATATACAGGGAAAGCACAGACCAGCAGTTGAAAATACAAGTTGAGCACAACTACAGCATCAGCACCACCTTGTTGGAGCTCTTTTATCAGAAGTAGCATGAAGACTGACGTTGCCTTACAAGTTAAGAAATAAATAAAGATATATATATATGTGCGCGTATCCGAAGTTGGATGAAATTGACAGTTTTCTCTGAACATAGCTGAGGAAAGAATGTTTGTCCATCTGCTATTTTTGTGAATGTAACATATGTGCATACGTATCAATATGTATACAGAAGCACTAGTATCAATACTTCAATATGTGTATGATTGAAAGTAATGAGGACCGAGACTGCAGCGGCACCATTGAACCTTATACATCAAACGCAAACTAAGGGGTACTAGTCTCTTTGCTCGAGGCAGCCGAAGCAAGCATGCATGCTAACAGAATTAAGTAAATACATTTCAAACTTTCAGGATTGAAATGTGTCTCTTTTTACAGACAAACCCACATACATGTATGCTTACATGTT
>NW_028292989.1:0-29168 GCF_964252035.2 Podarcis erhardii | reverse complement strand
TATACATTTATACTTAGATGCTTGGGTGAGCCGAAAGCATTGACCGTCTGATGCACCCAGATTTTCAACAGTGAGCTCAGAAAAATCCCATCCTTAAGCCTTGCAGCTCAAACATGTATAACAACAGAGAAACACGGTCATTTATACTCAAATACACACACGTACTGCACATATGTATCTGATTTATAGGTGTATGTATATTTTGCACTCCATATGTAGGAAGGCCAGGACAGGTTTCAGCTTCCCCGCTATCGATCGCCCCCTCCTATGGTTTTTGACAAGTATAACATTGTTCAAAAGCAGCCAAGTACCTAGTTTCAAACTGTGAAATTTTTGTTGCGCCTCCTCAGACTCCCACCTGACCCTAAACGCATATTATTAGGTCCTTGCAAATGCTGCCAGTGCGGCTGTTTGGTTGCTGTAGGTGCTGTTGATGCTCTGTTTCTTGCCAATATTTGCGCCGCCGTGACTGCGCTGCTAACAATTCACTCATCTTGCAGCGGTTGAAAGCACTCTTATTACGCTGTTACTGGTACTACTACTCGTGTTGCTAACAGTACTGTTGCATTACTCCTTGTGTTGTCTCTATATGCCCCTGGTAGTATTGCAGTCAATGAAAGATAGGGCTTTCGATAAGCTCTCTGATTTACTTGCAGCTGCACCTGCTGGAGCTGGTACAACCAGTGAGTGCTGTTGTTGACTTACTGTGTGTGGTAGCTGAAAATGGTGCTCCTTTCTTTTCGTACTGTTTCAGCGGTGATACTACGCGAACTATATTGCTGTGGCTGCTAAAACACGACTGATGTCGCAACAATCGCGGCACTATTGGTGCTGGTTTTGCAAGTGTTGCTGCGGCGCTGTGATGTTTACAGTATTGGTGCTGTTGCTGTGGAGATTTCATAGAACGAATAAAGTAGCTGTTGAGTGGGTAGCCCGTGTTGCGCTGTTACTGTTGAAGCTTACGTTGAGAAAAGCTGCGCAAGATGTTCAATGTGTCTTTGATCGTTTGCCATTTCGTTTTGGGCAACTTCGCATGCAGCCCCAAACCCCACACACAAAGGCGTTGCAAGCGTTCTGCGCAAATGCACAAACAGGTTCCAAGCAAAAATCGAGGAAACAGCAGCAACTGAGCTATTCAGCTTAAGAAAGAAGACCACCAGCGTCAGCAGAGGCACACACACTGAAGGCGCGAGCTGGAGACGTTTATTTTCACGTGCTTATTTCGACTGTAGCGAGCAAGATTTTGTGGATCCTTAGACATGCAGTCACTTTCTGTACGCGGCGCCATTTCCTCGTTTTATGTGTACAGGAAGTTTTGCATCGAATCGTGTAAATCGCGAGAGTCTCTGCGTACGTGCAAAGTCACATGCGAAAGATAGCAAGAAGTGCACAAAAGTGCCGAGACACAGGCAGTTCTGCATGCAGAAAAAGAGTCGACGACGTGTATCACACGTGATGTTCCGAGAAATGTGTTTGTACAAGTATGGAGAGACTTATGCGATGCAAACGCACAAAAATTGACTACTAAATTCATCAGCGCGATTCTGAAACCAACACAATCGCGTTCTCTCTCCCACGTAGCTCGAGTACACTCAAACAGCCTTCCGTGTCATCTTGTACATTTACAGCTGATAAACGAAAGTCTTATATGTGCTCGAAGAAAGGCAGACCCCAATCCCACGCTATATAGACACCCACAGACACACGTAGAGAGTGAATTATCTTCAGGAATAATTACTACGTAACAACCACGGACGTGACTGCGCGCCACAAACACATCATTAGATGCAGTGAATTTTCGTACACAAAAGAGAGAGGTTTTGATGTACATAACAAAGCGTGGGGTGTACGTACACATGTAGAATACAAAGGAAATGCATAGAAAAGTACCGCTGCGTAGTCCGCGCTCTTGTCCGCCGCCGTCAATGATTGGAGCGAGTCTGACACGGGGTTTTTTGAGTCGCAAAAACAAGGCGCCAATGCCTTTCGGTCCGTAAAGTTTATGAGCAGAAAGCGACAACATATCCACGCCTAACTCGTCTACATTCAGCGGCAGTTTCCCTGCACTTTGTGCTGCATCTGCATGCACGAACACACACACAAACACACAAACACACACACACACAACAGCAACTCGATTTGCAGACTGTTTTCGCTCCAAAAACAACAGACAGTGCAACAAAACTCCACCCAGCAAGTCTGCGTTGTGCACTGCTAGCTCTGTTCAGCGCCTCTCAACAGAAGCTGCTGCTGCTGCAGAAAGAGAAAAAAGCAGGTTGTTTTGCTCTGTAACACACGTACCGGTGTGGAAAAGAATGTCGTGCGCCTTGCAGAGTTCCGAGAGAGCCTGCAGATTCTGCACCACCCCAATTTCGTTGTTGACATGCATCACAGACAGCATCAACGTATCTGGACGAATCGCTGCTGCGACTTCAGCCAAGTCCAGCAAGCCCTCGCTATTCACCTTCAAAAAGGTCACGTCACAGCCTCCACCAGTTGCTGTTGAGCTGGCACTGCCTTCTGTGTTCGTCGCTGCCTCTTTTTCTCTTTTGCTGCTGCTTTCACGAAATTGCAGAAGCATTTGTCGACAACACTGCAGCAGACATTTGTGCTCCAACTGCGTCGTGATGATGTGCCGTCTTTCACGCGCTGCAAAAAAAACCCCACTCATCATCCACACACAGTCAGCCACCACACTGCATGCAGCAAAAAACAGAACAGTCACCACCAGCACATCAGGCCTGCTGTGAAGGCTCAGCTAAGTCCACTCACTCAGCAACTCAACCACAACACCATATACACATTTGCACACACACCAACGTCGCACAATTTATGCAATTCAGAGAATTCAGAGCACCAAAAAGTGTGCACCAGCAAGCCCAACGAGACACTCCAAAGCTCCGACAACTCCCAACAAACGCACCGTAGGACAACAATATCAACAAACTACACGTGTTCGCATATTGCTGACTGACTGATTAGTTCTCTCGCAAGTTCGCAGCTCAGACAAGCTTTCTCGAAGCAGCCAGCAGCGCCAGTCTTAAATGTCCACACATGTAAAAGAACTACATGCAATTGAGCTCAAGCGCCTAACACACAGTAGTTCGTGAACAGACGAACTGCCTCAGACTTGGAGTTGCAGCGAAACAACTGCCGCACTACGCAGAGCAAGTGACCAAGAACGAACGACGAAAACATGCAGCAGAGACTGAGTTGTTTTGGGGGACTGCGGTGGAAAAAAAAGAGGAAAAAGCACCTTTTCAGTGCAGAAAATCACACACGCCAGCTCTCTAAGCAGCAGCACACACACGCAAACAACAGTTGTGTGTGTGACAAGATAGAGAAACTCGTCGCAACAAAACAGCAGCCCCTTGAGCTAGCAGCCAGAACAACGACATATATGTGCAAGAGCAGCAACGACTCAGTCAGTCGCTCAGTCTGATGATATACACGTGGAAAAGGACAACAACTAGCACAAGAAATCACGTCACAAAACAAAACAAAAACTGCAAGCACCCCTCAACGCGTCGTCTTCTTCTTGTTGTTGTTTACGTGCGTGAAAATTCGACGAGTTGTATATAATTCGTACAACAAAGGTGCCCTCTTTTTCTGCGTTTTCTAAACAGCAGCAGAAGACGACCAGCCAGCACAGACATCAGCGACCGCTCGCGTGCTGAATTACAGTGCAAAAATGGCAGCAGCTTGTGAAAGAACGCAGCAACAGCAAAAAAAGAAAATCAACTGACAGCACTCAAAGCAGCCGCTGCTGCTGCTGGAGAGAGGAGACGCGAAAACTCACGTTTGGAGTTTGGGCACTTGTTGAACTGCACAGCGTAGTTGGGCTTGCAGTAGTAGTTGACAGCGCCTTTGATGGCTAAGTTGTTGCTTTCTGTGGCGCCTGAAGTGAAGATGATTTCTCTAGCACGTGAAGCCTCCAATCCCAACAACGCCGCCACTTGCTCTCTGCAGCAGCAGCAAAAGAGCAGCAGCTTCTTAAAGTAAAACAAACGGAGCAGCAATTCTTACAGCAGAAGCCACTCCACCTCAACTGCAGTCGGCAAAGCAGCAGCAAACACTAATCAAAACATACTGGCACGGCGAAAAACGAAGTGCTGAAGCAAAGTAAAGCACTCAGACAGTCAACGAGCAGTCCTAGAACAACACTGCGCACAAAAGTCGTAGCATGAGCAGTTTTACAACTAGAGCAACAGAACATCACCACATCTCGTACTAACACACCGGAGCAGCGAGCAACTGCACCAACAGCACCACTTCACCAACGTCTCAAAAACAGCAAGACGTGGAGTCTAGTAGTGCATGTCTCCTCCTCGTTCAAGGCTATACTTTCACTAAAGAAAGCCTCAACTTTGATGCCACCAACAGCCACTACAAAATTCGCAAAGAACCTGCAGGAGCACGAGCTCCAACCTCGCTAAGAAACACTGTAACAGTGGAAGCAACGAACCACACACAGGCCACATGCGACCGAAATTCGTCTCTAAAATATGCATCAGGAGAACGAGGCTGTTACGACGTCATATGTGGAGGGAAAAAGATTGGCGCGCATACTCAAGCACTTCTTTGAGCTCGCAATTCCGACTGTCCGTTTGGAAATGGCGCAAACACAAAGAAACCTATACATACATGGATGCTGTATGTAGATCTATGGAAAATATCCTTCAAGCGTCCGACGTAGAGTAGTCAAAAGATCCAAACAGGCAAGCGTGTCCATTCCAAAATCTATCATCTTGCACTTGACTGGTACCTCCTCCTTTCACGCAACAACCGCACATATAAAGAATACAAATACATGTATATATTTTATGTAAATTCACACCTTGCTTTTTCGACTGCAGCATTGGCCTCCCAGCCTAGAGAGTGGGAGCTGGAGTGCGGATTGCCAAACATATCATACATGTAGGGTAGCATGGCATCAACCACTCGCGGATCAACAATAGTCGTTGCCTGATAGTCTAGATAAATTGGGCGGGGCCCCACATGTTTCTGCTTCTCTTCTCCGACCCGTTGTTGAACGAGCTGTTGGTCCTCCCTCTTCAAAACATCGTACTGGCTTTTCTCTCCTACCACCTGCTGTAGCTGTGGCTGTGCAGCTTGCTGATGCTGTTGTTGCTGTGACAAGTGCTGCAGCCCGCGACGCTGAGGCCCATGCAGTTGATGCTGCTGTCGAAATTTGTCCTGTTGATAGCGCTGCTGCTTCGAAGGCTGCTGCTGCTGCTCTCGCTTAGACCGCAAAAGCTGCTCCGCTGCATCCTGCTGCTGCGTTTGAATCCCCTGCTGCTGCTGCTGCTGTTGTTGATGCCGTTTTCCGTGTGGCTTTTCGAGCTCGAAGCGTCGACGCTCGCTCTGCTCTTGCTCCTCTTTTTTTGCTGACGCGCAGGCTTCTCTGAAGGCCGTTGCATGTTCTCCCTCTGGTGCTGCTGCTGCTGTTGCTGCCGTCCATACCCGTCCTCTTTGCGCTGCTGCTGCTGTCTTTTTTCGAGCACAGAACCTCCAGAAATTTGTTCAGTGCGTTTTTCTGCTTCAGGCATTTCGCCTGCCTCTGCTGCTCTTTCTCTCTCTATCGTTTTCCTGCGCCTGCGCTCGTAGGCTTCAGCTGCATGTGAAGCTTCAGAGTCCTTCGACTGCTGTTTCTGCTCTGGGTGTTCTGTTACGGCAGCAGCAGCAGTCGAGAAAACGCGCTCGCTTTGCGCTTGTTGTGAGTGGTTTTGCAGAGCTGCTGCAGAGCAGGAGGAACAGCCGACTGAATCAGCTGGATTCGAAAACAACTGCACAGGCAGTTTGAAGGCAAAGACGCTCCTGCTGGCTAAGGAACTGGAGATGTCTGAGCTGGACACTCTGTGGTCCTCACACTTTTCCAACTTGTACCGTCCTACCGGATTGCTGGAGCTGTCGTGTGTACGCAGTGCGAAAAGCTGCTGGTTCTGCTGCCCCTGGAAAAACCTGTTACCACAACCTGCGGTTTCGCAAGCGTTCCCATGTGTCTGCGGTTTACAAATTGTCTGCCGCTGGAACTGCTGAGGCTTTTGCTGCTGCGAGCGAAATACATTCCCGCCACCGACAGCGGCAGCTGCAGGTGTTCCATTCGTTACTTCGCAGAGGGCGTTGCGGCTGCACATAGAGCTGATTCCTCTGCTGCTGCTCCAGCTGCTGCTGCTGCCATCTACGCTCTTTTCGCAGCAGCAGCCGCTGCTATTTAAACGCGTTTCGCGGCAGCTGCTGCTGAAAATGTCGCCGCTGCTGCAGCTCTGAGGTGGGCGACTGCTGTCAAATGCGTCCCCGTGTTGAAAGAACCGACGCGGCACTTTGGCGGTAGTAGTTGAAGATGTGCCAGAAGAGATCACTCGCGGCGTGTACGGCAGCGGAAAAAGCAAATTATCCACGAACACTGCGCAGCGAGCGATCGCTGCGCGCAAGGAAAGTGCATGCATCTTTGCTGCTGTTACTGCTGCTGGTGTAGAGATGCGCCGAGGAAAAGGCACCCGAAGAAAGACACCAAATAAAGAAGTAAATAAAAAAGGAATTCGCTTGAAAAAAATAAAATATCTACGAAAAAAATTTATATAATGCCCTCTATGTTGCATTCAAACTACCAGCTGCCCACAAATGCAAAAAAGACAGCGGAACCAGCTGTTGCTACTACAGCAAGAGAGTTCGAGCACGTGGCCGCACATGCAGCAGTTGTATCAGCAGCTAATATACCAGCCACAACAGCGGCGCAGCAAAAAAGCACTGCTAGACAGCTACACACCCGTGTTCGGAGGGTGGGAAAAAGTTTATAAAGCCAAAAGCGAGCTGTGAAAAGCAGCGAATACAGCGGAGGCAAAAGGATGGCATTTATGATACGCTCTACAGAAGCAGAGTTGCTCTACTTGGAACAAAATGGTACAACTTTTCCTTTGGACGAGCAAGGTGAAAAAATACACCATCTAGTGCTCACTACCATGGCGTCGCATTGCTTTTGGATGCTTCGAGAACGGCACCGCTAGACCGTGCTGAGCTCAGGAAGAGTAAAGGTGTCGGAAAGCAGTTGTACGACTTATGCGCAACTACAGCAAACTTCGCGTATAATAGGAAAGCTGTATACGGATGCACGTACTGTTTGTGTTTATACCCTGTTCTTTTAAAGGCTGAAGTCGACGTGCGACTTTTTAGAATTTGCGTAGTTAAAGCATGCATTTTATACTTGTCCTTTGAACGCTGCTGTGTGTATACTTACAGTACTAACTGGATGAACATACAGTAAATATACATTTACGATGGTTGTTTCAAATCTTCGACTGTAACGTAGAGAGTACATCTTTCCACTGTCACGTCAGAAGTACGAGTTGTACATAATAGTAGCGTGTATACATATGCTAGTATCATTTATATGTATACATACGGAAAAAAATATTGCGTAATGTATGCATGCTCAGTCAAGGCACATATATATATAAATATATATATATATATATTCTTTGAATTCCTAGAAGTTAGGTCAGAGATCCTTGGAATTCCTGAATTTTTCGAAATAATATAAAATCAGCTACTAAGACTATATATATATATATAAATATTATATATATATTATCATTATGTAATAACTGTATACACATTTATGCTGTCCGGAGAAGAAGAAAGCCCTACTTACTTCTATAGTATAATTTCTAGATGCACATACACAAGATAAGCATAAGTATATTGATATATGTGCGCAGATATATTTGCGCAATGTATGCATGCTCAACCGAGGCACACAGATGTAATCTATATATATATATATATATATATATATATATATATATATAGGTAGATAGGTACATACATATATATATATATATATATATATATATATATATATATATATGTATTTCCTCGAAAGTTTGGCCTGGGATTGTCGTTTCTGAGACATCTGAAGTAGATCATATTCTATTTAAAAATGTATATGTACATGTACATGTGGGAGAAGAATTCCAGAGGTAATGCGACAGCCGCAAGCTCTTTCTTTGAAAGGACAAGTTTTTGCGTCTTTCCGCTTGATCTTTAGCGAATCAAAAGTTCGCCGTTATATTGATTTGGGATGGGAAAATATGGACACACATCTTATTTTGGTACATAATGCTGGTTATTACTCGATGACTTTGAACTTTTGACGTTGCATGTGCGTTGAAATAGTCTAAACAAGAGAGCGAAGACTAGTCACAACTTTCATCCTAGCTCTCTGTTCTCACAACACCTTTCGGTGCTTTCCCTTTTACTCTCTGAGATTATCCAATGGCTTTACTGCCACTTTCATTCATATAGACGATCTTTACAGCAATATATCACCGTGTGGTGTCTCCCTGATCATCCGTTGTGCAGTTATTTTTTCACCGTACTGTTTGTGAGTAGGTCCATCCACATATATATATATATATATATATATATATATTATGTAATTTACTTATGCACGTAATGCGTACATTTGTATCTGACAGCATAGTGCAATGCTCTGTCTGTCTATATATATATATATATATATATATATAACTACATTTGTACACGAATTTACGGATTTATATATGTAAACGAGACGCCAATTTGAAAATCATCATATAGGTGAGTACCTAGTGGGGGGATAAGATGATGAAAACTCCAGATTTTCAGGCTAATCCATCGTGCTTTAGTCTTAAGGTGACGATGCCACTATAATGAAGCTCCAAAAGGTAATCAGGCTAGTCCACCCTGCGTAACCTTACAGTCCCTACTTTAGCTTGCATGTTTTTTCAGAATGAGCACCTATTCGCTAACACATCCGCAAACAATGCTGACCTGTGCTCTCTGATAATTTTAGTATAATCTTGAGTTTTTTAAGCCGGACTATCGGTTCATTCTTTTCTCCCTGCTATGTGGAAGTAGAAAGATTGAGGTTTGAAGAAGATACGATGTCTATATTGGGTTTCCCTGAGCGTTGCCTGCAAATATATTTTGTTGAATCGCTGCTTGCGCGCGAAGCATATTGCAGTGCCCTATGAGTATTCTGCTGCTGCTGCAGCAAGCAATGCGTATTGGCCCTTCTTTTGCTTACAGTGCTGCACGTATCATCGCCGAAGTCAGTCTTTACTTTTTTAACGAACTGTGGGGGGGGGCGGGAAATGATGTTGCACATACCGAGGAAGGAGTGCATTCGGCTCTTCGTGTTGCGTGCTGTGTATGTTGCTGCTGAAGCCATGTTCTCCTCGTTGACAAATCTGCTTTTCTGTTACACTTCTATGAATTCCTGGCACTGCACGGCATTTTATGCTACTGCTGCTGCGGCAGCCGTTTTTGCAAATTGTAGTAGCACCTGTCACTGCATTTGTTAACCTTATGGCTGCTGTCGCACCCGCTGGCTTGTGCATACTCCTGCCGTTGCTGCTGTTGCGTGCGGGACTGACAGTTGTTCTTCTGTATGATGCTGCTGCCTTCTGTATTGATTGTATCGTGAAGCTAGTAGTCGCACGTGTGCTGCATGGCTGTGAAGACTACGACTAGTACAAATTACAAAAGCATAAAGTGATAGCTATCCACAGCGGCAAGTCTTGCCCACCATGTACACGTTTACGTATATATATATACACAGAGAGAGAGAGAGAGAGAGAGAGAGAGAGAGAGAGAGAGAGAGAGAGAGAGAGAGAGAGAGAGAGAGAGAGAGAGAGAGAGAGAGAGAGAGAGAGAGAGAGAGAGAGAGAGAGAGAGAGAGAGAGAGAGAGCGAGTGAAGAAGGGTGCAAAAATTGCAGAATTGAAGCAGAAACATATACATATATATATATATTATATATATAGGTATGTTATCTCAGGAGTTTAATGTCTCGGCTTGTGAACTATTGAGAGCGTTTACTGGTTGGACTCATATATGCAGCTACGTCGTAGATCATAGCGATTGCGCGTTGTCCGTAGAATTTCCCATCCTGCTTTGCAACCTGCTGAGCTATGACGATCAAATGGTAGCAGGCGTAAGAGAAAGAAAACTATTGTCATCAAATAGTAGAATTCGCCAAGGAACACTGACGTACAATGTTAGATAGTATAGCCTACCTAGAGCTGATTGTTTGGGCCAGCAAAGCTCTCAGCAACCAAAATAACGTCAACGCAGTCGCAGTCTCTCTGAATTTTTTTAATTGTTCTCTGCGGTAATATTGTTGGAACCCAACCAATCTCTTAACAAACAGTATATTTACTCAAATTGCTCACTCAAACTGCCTTCCCGCTGTTCGTGCACATACGTTCAGGAAAGCAAGTAAGCAGAAACTGACTAAGCGTTCTAGAAGACGGCAAAAAAACCCCCAAAATCGATTATATACATACACCCAAAAAAACGTAAATTAGACACAGATACGCAAAAGGTGACGTGTTCTTACTAAGCGTTCTAGATGACGGCAAAAACCCCCAAAAATCGATGATAAACATACACCCAAAGAAACGTAAATTAGACACACATACGCAGAAGGTGACGTGCTCGTACCCCTTCATAAGGCAATAAACACGGGATTGTCGTGGAACCAACTGCAGAAAGAGCAGTGCAGTTTGCACCGGTTCACAGCACGTCCGTAGCACACCACCGTCTCCGTGAAGACTTATCATGGTCCTTTATCAGTATAAGTGCAACCAAGAGTGTAATTGCGTTCACTTATGCTTTTATACTGTACGAATACAGAGTTTATCAATATAGTAAGTGAAGTAAGTGATTGTTCCATTGACATTAATAGTAAATGACAGAGCAGATGCGTTGCTCCTTTAACATAGACCTGGTCACAAATAATAGCTCAACAACTGTTAAATGTGATCGGCACACAGATCGTAAGAACAATATGCGAAGTATCATGCAAATTTCAACACCTGCCCCACTCAGCAAGCATATGGTTCGAACATGATGTGGTGCAGCCACGGGACGCGTTTTCGAAGAGTAGTTGGATGCGCTCCGTCTTGTAGGGCTGTATCGCACAAAAAAAATACGTGCCCGCCCCACGAAGCTTGTTGTGAGAGTGCATATGTTGGATATATGTAATTCGGCCGCACCAGTCGTACCACTAAACAAAATTCAATGTTACATTACACGTATGCCGGAACTGCAAATATTTACTGTCTGGTAGCTTGTATGTAACATGGATATACACTGGTGAATCGAAATGTAAACTTCGTTTTACTTCTAACCAATACATACCTATATATATATATATATATATATATATATATATATATATTCATATATCCTTGGCCATTCTTTGCCCACTCCGCGCTGATACACTCGCAACTGCTTGATCATATATTTGCTTTCATGAAGATTTGCATCACATATGTGATTTGCAGCCATTTGGCTGTGAAAAATCGCGGCCACGATTAGTGGCGGTATGGATGAGCATACGTATTCAATTGCATTCTACCGTAGTCAACCTGCATGCAGCAATGAGGGTGACATCTGCTGCACGCATCTAATCGTGCGTGCGAGCATGCTGTGCCGCTTCACGCTCTGACTGACTTATAATGCATGTTTGGTCTCCTCTCTACACGTGAACGCTTGATATTAAGGAATTTTTTCTGACGAACTGGTTTGTGCAAAAGTGCAAACATATCGAGCGTGCAAATTTGATACTGCAGGCGCATATTCATATAATCTATGTTTTTCCGTCCTACACTCGTTCCAGTTTACTAAGATTAATCAGAAGTTTTTTGCGAGTGTACGCACATGAAGAGTGAACCGACGAATCGTGCTCGCATCCACCTTGTGCACAAGTACAAGGCGGCAGAAAATAGCTTATCATATTGCCAAGTTACACACATTGTGAATGACTACATAGAGTCTTGTAATACTCGATCACGATTCGCCTTTGAAAGTTTACATGGAAGTGTCGGACTCGTTGAGGTGTCTGTGATGCGCGAAACTATCTGTATATAGGACTTACATGCTTGTATATTAAATCATTCTTATGTACATGTATATGTATGTAAGGTATTCTATTTCACCGATATATATTATGTGTATGATTCCGCACATGAACTATACCGTAATTTGATCGTAGAAGATGGAGATTTTCTTCGCTGCTGCCAATACACAATCACCTCAGTTTGTCCAGGGGCACACATTGACGCTCATGACTGAAAACTCTCGCCCTAACATTATCTTTCAAGAGTGACTCCCTTAATTACTTACTTGCTTGTGCACCGAGAAAAACCCTATGCTCCACCAAAAAAGCGGAGGTGGATATCTCGCTATCAATACCAAAGAGGTTAACTGTCACCTTTTGAATAGGATTTGAACATGGAAAAACTTTTTACAAGACACATAACCCTTGCACACCGTCCCGCGACACGAAGAGCATGTACTGGACACTTTCCACAGAAAGAGTTTGTTATACAGGTATCAGCGTTTTTGCACCCCAACGTTACTGAGATATAAATGGAGCTTGCAACTGCTGTGGTAGGCATTATCGAAATGAATCTACTACAGATTCATCAATAGCAACTCCTCAAAGGTCATGTTTCGACCGGCACAGGGCTACGTATATATATATGTATATATCTGCTCTAGTTCAGAAAAGTCATGAAGGTACATATTTTTGAATCAGTTTTTTGCTATTGAGTATCATCAATCTATACATATTCGAGGTGATAAGAATATGCTAAGCGTTATTTTCCGTACATCCACGTTTCCCCCTTCACTGGCTCTAGAATTTCGAGCTAAGTTTTGAAGTATACCTCGCCCACTTCAATGTTTTAGGATTTCCTCTTCTTTGATTCACCGCTTGGAAACGTCTTTGCTCTTACTACACCTGGAAGAATGGCGGTCAGCAGTATCTCGAATCATCGTATACTAACGTATGGAAATTACGCGCTTACATGTAATTGCAGACTAGGAAGCTCTCATCGTCCCAAAATATCTAACTTCCTGTCTACTTCAACGTTAGAGTCCAGCGATAAGGCGTTGTGAAATATCAGATATCAATAGTTTACATCGCCTTCTTCACCACAAAAGTTGCTTTAAGAGCCTTTCCAATAATCTTCTCGATACAGTAATTTATTGTTTTTGCTCCAGCAGAAAAATGATCAGTAAAAGACATATGTCATAATTTTTTTGTCAAGCGGAGTGGGAAACTCCGTTAGCTTGTAGGTACTGAATGCCTTCTTATACTTTCATCTCCTTACTCTTTGTAAAAGTTGCATTATATACGGCCCTCGTGTATGAACTCTGATTGACTGACAAAAAACTTTTCTGTAATGACTCTTGCGCTGCGAGTAGTAAATATACTCTTTTTTTCTTTCTTTTTTCGGATTCGTCGGATAGGCGCAAGTATTGTAGCTCTTTTTGACAGTATATATGTATTTATTACTGATGCGAGTAGCCGTCAAGCTAAATACTCACCGTCATCATGTCGCATCAGACATTCAACTCAAAGTACACAGGGGCCATGGAGGAGCTGAAAGACCTCTTATCATTGGAGGAAGAGTGCACACAATTGCCGATCACGAATGCTGCTGAAGGTTCCATGTATCCCCCGAAACTCGCGAGACTTTACGTTCGTTATATACTGTTGGCAAATCAATTAGAAGAATGCCATCACTACATTACTCAGCCTCAGAAACGTCAGCACGTACGAAAGGTGCTAGACGCCGTGTTGCTTCGAGTACTAGAGGTGAAAAAGCGAATGATAGAAAATGGTCAGAGAGATGGCTCTCCGCACATGTATATCATGGATATACTTGCGTATCTAGATGTGACACCAGAACAGGCGCTGCTGCGCATTCCGCGCTATATACGTGAAGAAGTCGAGAAATGCGGGGCTTTGGACCTAAAAATGCAGAAGCTCCACAATTTTTTCTCCAACAGTTCTCTGTCAGGTGCGATGTGCTCGTAGTTGAATAGTTTACAACACTGTATGTGTAAGTTAATGCATTTGCAAACGCGCGTGTTAGCTGAACATCCAGATAGTGCAGAGAGAGAATTTTAGAATGCGAACGCTGTAATCACACATCTGCCTACCGGTCAGCACGTATTTCTGATATAACTGTATATTTTCTCTTTCTTAGAGTTCAGTTCATATATATATATATATATATATGCATGTTCAACACGAGTACTTTGTATCAATGCAAACATTGAAAACCAAGCAGGAAAATCAAATACGTATGGAAGTGCTGAAAAAAGAATCAATGTATTTGCATATAACTGTTTGACACCGGATAGCTTCATGGATTCGGTGTTGGAAAAATTATACACAGACGTATAAATTTTCATGTTGATCATTACAAATACATGTGAATATATATATATATATATATATATATATATATAACAGTGATGTGTGTATAGACGTGAAAGCGCTACATATATGAGTTTGCGGCAGTTGCAAATATGCTATGATATTGTGTTTGTACATAACGCAAGCGTATAATCACTTGCGTGCACAAGTGTCTTTGCCTGTATGAGTCTAAATTGGTATAAAGAAATTTGAATTAAAAAACCCTACCTGCAGTGCCACATTCAACTACTTTTTTTGATAATGTACTGTACGCTCTTGCTGCTTCATAAGGTAAAATTTGCGAACGGAACACTTTATTCTAGCACTTTTCATTTACGTTTCTTTTAACTAATCAGTGTGCTGTCCGACGCACGTGAGTTGTGACTGTCCAGTTGATAAAGCATCTTGGTTGGACAAACCAGTGCTTGTGTGAAAACACAAGCTCTAAAGCACGAGAATATTGAAATGGTTCTTCAAAACGGAACCTAGACTTATTTGTGCCTTATACACTCTCTCAGATCCTCACAACCGTTCTGCAGATGGAGCGCTCTGCGCGCTTCTCAGCACCAACTTTCTACGGCACGACAGAAGATTTTTTCTGACTCATAAAAAACATGATTGCACGTATATCCAGATGTATCTGGGAGGGGATCCCTCATATGAGTATATACACATTGTAGGAACAAATATAAAGCTGTCACATGACGTGCGAACGCCCGTTGGGATGATTGATAATCCAATATACTGTGCGTAACCTATAACAGAAAGCGGAAGGCCGTTTAAAGATGATTTCAAGAAGCCTATTCAGTTGACACCGCTGCTAACAGAAGAAGAAGCCAGGAAGATTATACTTCTGCATGAAAGAGGACGAGCAAGTATACGTCGTCTGAACCTCCTCATATCTTTTCGAAGAAGACGAAGGCGTTCTTACATACAAAACACAAGTCAGTCAGCGACATCTGGGAGTGACATGATCAGGCTTGACACCTTGATACAGAAAAAAGTAGTCATAGAGGATAAGAAAATTGAAACGAGCGTAAGTTGAAAATTGCAAAACTACTTTGAAAGCAAGAGTTTACAAATTAGAAAACCGACGGCGGATACAACAGAGGAGAGGCTATAAAGCTTACCGTCTTTGTATAAAGGCAAAAATGACAGACTTTAGCGCAGGCGATGTAGGACGGCAAGGTATTCAGAGTTTACCTATTCCTATATTTTGAAAGCCTGATCGTGTTACGTCTTTTTCGGAATGTTCTTCCTAGTCTTTACCTTATATATATATATATATACAGATATATATATATATTAATTGTGTGTCTCGATACATGCTGACGCTGAAGGGCGTTACATATGATATTTGTATTTCTCTCCTACTCCTCAGTGCTGAGCAGGCATAACAGGTAGCGCATTTTTTTGTTCTACATAACAGATCGAGGAGAATACACTTAGACAGCCTCCGATCCCTCCGTATCGTCAGGCCCTTTGTTTCCTGAAAATGCGTAATCGTATTTTGATAATGACGTTTTCAAAGGCACTTATATTTACAAACCTACAAGTGCGCAGCTGTAGGAGAACAAGAGGCAAGCACATATGTTTTATAAAACACTCTTAAAAAGGAATCAACAGCATTAGCCGCCTAACCGAAAAACCTTTTCAAAACAGTGAAGCGTAGCTGTGTTCGAAAACGTTTTCATTTTCTAGGGTGGTCATTCCATTCCCATTTACAATACATACACATGCACAAACACACACACATGAACTTACCCACATTAGGTATTTTGAACTCCAGAACGAAAAGTTGGAGACATCTCTACTGTATAGCAATGTGCTGCACTCCATAGCAGCTTTTCTCCACTTGATCGATTTATCCTTTATTTCAATCACAAATGTTGAACATCCTTTTTAAAACATGCATATCAGATAACAACCTATACTCTATATATATGGATAGTGAGAAGTCTGCAGATACAAATTGAAGCGATTGCTCGCGTGGTTACGCTCATATATATATATATATATATTCATGATATATAAGATACCGCATAGGTGATACGGGCTAACTACGTGTGCAGAAAGAAATCTAGCAATCAGGAGTGTAGAAAACGGTTTTGCATCTCTCAGGTGATGCGTCATCATTCTCAGCTTTACGAATGCGCCGCCACGTCTTCGGCTCAATTATTGCAGTAGATAGATTATTGTTCGGCACTACGGAAACAGAGAGTTTTCCATGCTAATGCAGCTGACGTCCCAGCGACGATTCACATTTAAACGTGCGTTAGAATTCAAAAATCCACTACTGACACTCACGCTTTGCTCAAATTTCCCAGATTTATCTTTGTGGATGCTAGCTGCACTAAAAGAATTATTTATAACTTCAATGAATGCACACATACACTCGTTCGCGAGTGGAGCGTTCCGTATTGGCCTGTACAATCCCTTTATGATGCATCAAATTATCTTTTGTAATCGCCAGAAGCGTCAATTTCTTCAGATAGACTGCTGCAGCATTGGATATGGATAAACATATATATAAAGTCGCAGGATTAGGCTTATATATGCATGCATATATAAAAATATATATATATATATATATATATATATATAAATTTAAACTTGTTCAAGTTAGCGCTGGTACAGGCGCATCTGGTGCATGATTATTTCGATGGTCGTCGACCCGTGGTCATCTAATACAAACTTAGATCAACATTTGGGTACTATAATCAAGAAGTGTTTTCACCGCGAGTGACTTTGGCTACGTATAAAGAAACTGTGTGTGCGACATAGTGGATCCTGCCAGGATTCGCGCTGCAGTGAGGATACAAGCTGCATGGCGAGGACAGGCTTG
The DNA here is from genome assembly GCF_964252035.2 of Podarcis erhardii. NCBI lineage: Eukaryota > Metazoa > Chordata > Lepidosauria > Squamata > Lacertidae > Podarcis > Podarcis erhardii. The sequence continues at coordinate 12,067 of NW_028292989.1, read as the reverse complement.
CCGCTCTAGAGTGCGGCGGCTAGTGGAAGAGCAATTGTGCTTTTTGGGCGCTGACGTACCAGAGAGTAGTGCGGAAAACGAGAAGGATGAAGAGGAAAAGCTGAAGCGTATCCTACACACAAGAAAACTCTTTCAAGTCGAAGCAGAAAAAGAATATTTCGTGGGCATAAGCACCGCGCTCAAGGAGCTTCGCCTTACTGTTGGAGAGGAACTGAAGGTATGAGCTTCACGCGTCGCCGTACGTAGTCAGTATACATTCTACAAGAATCAATTTTCTGCATGTAAATGCGTGTCGAGTTCACCCAGTAAGACTATGCAGGACGCTCTCAAAGAAGCTAACTCTGTTGAAGAGAGCGGCATCAGGAGCAGAACGTTTACTTTCAGCACACTACCGCAACCTCATAAGCTCAAGTTTTACATAGTCTGCCACATCATATATTTTCCGCAAATTTTGAGGTGATGTATATACACGTATACATATATATATATATATAAATATATATATATATATATATCTTGCTTCTGTATACAATGTATGGAATCCACTTCTGAATACCGAAATTATGCAGAGCTATCTCCCATTTTACTGTTAGTGACCAGTATTCTCTTATGCACGCTTACGCCCTCAAACTTGCATAGTCAAAGCACACTAAACGAATAAGCTAATCGGAAGTCTGATGCTAAAGCAAGTTGGTTGCCAGTATGCGAAGATATCTGCGCGGAGCTGCCGCGGAAAAGCTAGTCGAACTGAGGTGCTGAGGACGCCTGGCTGTTGCTGCTTTTGCTGTTGGTGATGCTGCTTCTAGATAGCTGTTATCACTTCGCGGCTATTATGCATACTCAAATTAAACTAAAAGGAAAAAACCTGAACAACATTTTTCTCCTCAAAAAGCACGCCGTTGCTGTAGTGACTACTGATCACGTTTTAGTCAGCTTTGCGAAAAAGATTCAGTGCTGCTGTTGCTGCCTCCGTTAATTGGCAATAGGAGCTTTGAGTATCTCCTAATATTCTCATGAACTAGCATTCATCTTCAGCTATGGTGACTGCTGTGAGAATCTGCTACAAATGCTGTGCTTGATCCCTTCGCATCAATCGCTTGATGCTGTTTGTGTTGTTTTGGAAAGATACGAGGCATAGAAGAAGGGCAAGACTGGATGTTAGAGTTTCGCAGCAGAGTCGGCTGCCTTCCTGCGTCTCTTGCTGATCGAAAGAAAGACTTTGGAGACGCCCTTCCGGTTTTATCTGAAGGACTATCTTACAGTGCTCGACTACCGGGCTTGGACAAAAAAAATAGTGCACCAGCTACAACAGGATCATCTTCGAAGGCGAGAACAACACAGGCCACGGGTAGGCATTATGCGTCAGCTTTCTGATCATTCTGTTTTGAAGCCCCGTAGCTGATGGTTTATTGATAATGCATCCGCATTGATATCTAATCTAATGACCGTCTCTTCCTTTACTAAGGAACTCATTAGAAGAGAATGCTCTTGATACCACGTTTTCAGTTTCTCAGAAGCACTATTCCTCTCCCTCTTCTTATCAGACCATTAAACAGTGTTGAAGGAGAGATGACGCTGCATTGTAAGCATTTATATGCACTTGAAAAGTGCATGCGTATTTGCGCTACGGGAAAAAATTTTTTCATACACACATAGAATGTGCATGCGCCCTTACGCTTTCATGCAAAAAGCTGACCTTCGTAATGTCGAGCCAAGTGTACTAGTGGTGCGTGCATCTTATATTGAGGGCCCTCCGCACATGTATACATTCAAATATGTATACATATAAATACATTATATTGATATACATATATGTAGATATACATATACGTATAGATAATACGTTTTTATTGTGCAGGGAGCTTACGTAAATTGCAGTCCCTATATGAGATGAGATCTAATTTTTTACAATTGCAATACACGCGCTAACTTGATTTCGGAAATACGAACTTGTGTGGCAACGTTGACGGCTAATGAAGCGTAAATTCTTCCACCTCAACATAAAAATCTAGAAATAATAGAATACATGTCTACACATGGCAAAAATCTTACAAATGATTTTCTCTCCTCTCAACTTGTTTGCGTCATGGCCTCTAGCGTTTTGAAAAATCTCATAGTGGTGCTCTACCTGAAAGATTTTTTGTCTCACACTTTGTATTTGCTAAAAAGTAAGGTCATGACAACCTATTACCTAGACGAAGGTGAGTCAAAATGCACCGACACGCTGCTTTAGAAGCATATGCAGCTGCAGCTGAAAAAATCCCACCATGCTTTTATTATTGATACTACAATCGAGTTCAAGAATGAACCCTGTCATAAACGCCCAGATGAAATCTAATTCTTTTTTTGACTGTGTGCGTGAGGTTTACTCGTGCACCAGTATGGTATCATTGATGCTATTGTATGACTGTCATACGCACATCTTATGTCTTACCGAGCAAGTAGCCGACTTCCCTCGGCTCATGCGATTTTGACATCGTTCAGAGCTGTCCCGAAATAATAGACTTTGGAACTTGTACGGCCGTTTGATAGTGCTGACGAGGTTGTATGGCGCATAGGCACCCACAAATAAATACTTATTCCTCACCAATAATTTTGCCCGGTTCTCTCGGCTCACTAACAAATTTCAAAAATTACTCGAAGTCGCATAAAGACAATTCAAATTGTACACTTCGCTTGTTTTAAAGTATAATTCGCGAAATGGCGCCCAGACTGAACATTGATGCCTTGGATCCTCGTTCACCCTCGCAGCCGCAAAAAAAGAAGAGCAAAAGTCCAACATGAAAAGTGAATTACCAGCGCCTGCTGCTTTGGAAGGGGAGGGGGTGGTGGGAGAGCTGCGTGCGTTGGCGGAAGAGTTCGATACAACATGGGCAAAATACGAATGCACCGTCAATCAAGAAAATCACTTCGATGAGTGTTTAGCACAGTCTTCGCTGCTGCCCGCAATAAAAGATGAAGCAGAGAAATATGTAGAAGAGGTATTGCAGAGAGATTTGAAGAAGATGCAAGAAAAACTGGACTTCGTGAAGGAGAAGGTGAAGAAGAAAAATAAAAGACTAAAAAAGTCGAAGAAGAAGGAAAAAAGAAAGAACAAGAAGTGCTGCATTGCAACAACGCTCGTCGCTGGAGTTTCGGATGATGAGCTGTTTGGTGAATTAGTCAGAGGTGGCATTTTGAAAGCTGTGGAACCAGCAACATTAGATGACTTTTGCGGAAGTGTACCGTCACCAGTGTCCCTTCCTTTGAGCGACATGCTGCCCTCTCCCACCGCTTGGCACGTAAAACAGTATTTGGTTGAACAAATAATACTCCCATTAGCCTCCAATCATATACGAAAACGGACACCTTTTCCAGCGAAAACGTTGCTGCTTTTCGGACCCGAAGGTGAGAGGCAACACGGACAGAGAGGACAAAAAATTTATACGATTTTATGAGTAACTTCCTAGTTCCAGTTTTGACAAAGTTTAATAGCGGACAATGTCTTGCATAAAGGCCACTGAGTCTTGTATAAGATAAGAAGAGCGAATTACTTAGTTTACTGAGCGCCGAGTAAATTGAAATACAGATACTTTCAGTTTACGTGAAAACCTTGAAATATATCGAAATGAAAATGTTCGTGTAGTTCGTGTAGAGTTTCGCGATAGAAAAGGGAAACTGAAGTGTTGTCTGCTTTCATTTGTTGGTATATGTCCACTAGTTATTCAACTCTTACGATAAAAAGGAAGGTATTATACTGTCTCAAGGGAATATATATATATATATATATATATATATGTGCTGATGTGTTATAATATCCTCGAATACAATATTGATGTCTACACACCTAGGCATTGAACATTTCGAAGTATATCTAATTTGATGAGCGTGTTTATATATCGCGTAAGCAAGAACGCCACGCGATCAAAGAAAAAGCACACTGAGCTTTAGTGAAGTCAACCACTTAGCGTATCTGACATATTGCAAAACTACTGAATCAGCAGACGAGGAAGCTATGAAGTCTCTGAGGGGCACCACTTTGACAGCCTGCGTTTTTGGCTGATCCTCTATACACACATATCCGCCGAAGTTTCTATAAACTGGTGGATGTCTAGATGGGCCTAACCCGCTAGATGCACGCGCGGTTCTATCATATAGTTTGGAAGAGTTCAGGGTGAAACAGCGCGGAGGGCAAAGCATAGCGTTCTATTATTGCATCAGTGTACAACTCAGAACGAAATGTCACAGCAACAACCTATGCTTGGAATAGTTTTGAAACTGTTCTGTTTTCCCAACAAGTTGGACGGACAATCCTGTTAGATTCTTTCAATTTTTTCCGGAAGAAATAACTTCATCGCATTTTCCCGAAGAAGGTCTGTTACATTTCAGGTTCGGGAAAATCTTTCCTTTCGCGCATCATCGCCACCGAAGCAGGAGCGTTACTCTTTGACCTCTCACCTAATGTGATTGAAAATATATACAAACAGCCGAAGACTGGCACTTCTTTAATGCTTCACAACACGTTTCACGTGGCCCAGCAAGAGGCACCTGCTGTTATTTACATAGATCAAGTGCATGAAGTTTTCACAGCGAAGAAAAGAAATGAAAAGAAGGGTACTGGCAAAAGTCAGGCAGCTTCCACTGCCTACAGGATAAGAGACCAACTAAAAAATCATCTTCAACATGTATGTGATAAATTTAGTTTGGAGAATGTCTGTACATTCAAAATCAAAAATGAACTTCATCAACCAATGCTTTATATGCGTGTCAGCACATGCCACATGCGTTTACCTATTTCACAAGATACGCAGGATCTACCATAAATTTTTCATTTGCACATTATTCCAGTCTGCGAAGACACGTGAAGACAAGCGAAAAGCTTCATAAGTCAGTCCTCAATCATGCACACATTGCGCACTTGAACCGTACACAGTCGCTCAGCTTTTCAAAGCACCATAACACTCAATTCTGTCAGCAGGGAAATATATACGTATTTAAACGAAATAGGGTAGCAATAACGAAGAGAAACAGAAGTGTACGATATACATATACACGTACATATGAAAGCAACTGGATGCATTGATATATAGGAGATTGTGTGCCCATATGGATGCGCATTTGAATGCATATATGTAAAACCTAACTGAACGTTATCGAATGAAGGAGACGCCAAACTGAAAAGGCAGTTTGAACAATTGGTGCTGTGCGTTATTAGGCAAGTAGACCACCTGCACTCTCAACGAATTGTTCATCAAAATTTGCGTCATCCCTGAGCAGTTCCGAGTCTAACTTATTTATATATAGAACATATGTGTATGTGTATGTGTATATATTTGTGTCAAAAGTATACATTGACGTCTGCGGTAGCATTTACTCTGCTCCACTCTTTCAGTGAGATATATATCAGCAGCGTGCAAATGTGTGCATGCAAAAGCTTTCTTTTCATGATGCTATAGGTGCAGTCACAGAGCAGCATATGATGCGCATGCTTTCAAGAAAAAGACTGCTCGGATTCTCTGTAGTTACTGTTGTCATATATGCTTGTACCGATAGGTAGATATTCACGTATACAAATATACAGACAATATGTCTATATATATATATATATTGTTTATATAATTATCTAGACATATAAATGAAGACAGGAATAACACTATGTGCGTAGACTCTAAGTATGTACTAGATGTACGACTCATCTCCCTACAATTATGTAGATATATATACATATATATATATATATATATATATATATATTTTACACGTCTACTGCAACTCGCATATGAATTATATTTGTACACGCATTTATATGGACTAGATATGATATGTACATATATATATATATATATATATGTACATGTATAGTATACAAATAGACTGAAATTGTATGCAATGATATATATATACACAGGTTACATTACAAGATTATTGATTTTACATGTATGTATACATAAAAATCACACCTTGGCTGGAACTGGTATGTAGTCTTATGACAAATTCACAAATAGGTGTAATCATTCAACGATCATGTGCATATATATATATATATATATATATATATATATATAATATACAAATAGACTGAACTCGTATGCAATGATATATATATATACACAGGATACATTACAAGATTATTGATTTTACATGTATGTATACATTAAATTCACACCTTGGCTGGAACTGGTATGTAGTCTTATGACAAATTCACAAAATATGAAGAATTTCTTCAGCGATCATCTGCATATACATAAGTATATATATATATATATATATATATATATATATATATACGTATACTTAATATGTCTAGATATAGTATACACTTCTACCAAAACTCGCGCATAAAGCCATATCTATATACGCGTAGGTACTGCAGTGAATTCCTCATTATGTACATATATATATATATATATATATATTCTGGTACATAGACTGAATCTCGTACGTATTAACATACGTACACATGACATAGTACGGGATTGACATATGTATACATATATATATACGCAATTGATCAAACTTATACATAACTATATGTAAAAAATTACATTATGTTAAAACTAAATTTCGAAAGTAGATATATATTATATACATATATATTCCGCACGTGCATAAATTAATTCTTGTATGTGAAAGTTACACGTGTAGATAAACTATATCAACTGCCTAATAATAGACGCTCTTCTACATATCGCTTGTTGTGTCCTTATTTGACTTACGTCTGCACATGCTATGTCAACTAGTGAAAATTGCGTTTTACAAGGTAAAGGCGCCTGGGAACCAATCTGAAGACTGTAGCCGGATCTTGATTATCGGCTGTACGTCGAAACCATTTGCTGAGACAGCGGACGTAAAGGGAATGTGTGCCTTCTTTGAGCACAAGCTATGGATAGACGCTCCAGATTCTAACGCTAGACGCGAGTTGATTCAAATGTTCCTGCGAAGACAACACGTAGCTTTCAAAACCTTAGAGACAGCAAAACTTTCAACTATTGTAGAGGTAAGATATCTGCAATTACCAGATTTCAGTCCGGTGGAGCAGTCGTGGCGAGCAGTCCTTTAGAAATTGGAGAATTAATTGTCCAAGAAACTAACCGAACGCTAGCAACAGATGTGTGGATTGACCTCAACTAAATATGCTTGTGTCCAATATAGTACTTTTAACGGCGCACAGACCCTCGTATATTCTCTGTGCTCTGATAGGCAGTCCTGCTCGAATTCCCCGTACAACAATATTGTACTTTATCAGGGACTGCCATGAACCATCACATCATAAAAAACACAGTAAAGAACATGTTTGTTTTAAGATTTATTTTATCTCGTAACTGTTTAGGTGTTGTTTCTACTTTGTTGTTTACATCAAAGTGGGTGCTTGGCTGTGAACAAATACATCTCCCGCCCGATTTGAAGACGCACATACTCGTGAGGAAAGGATCCACCAAAATTCACTCATCAGTGTGTTTCACAATTGCCTAATAATATCAGTAGTGTTCAAAATCAGAAAGGGATCTTGTCAGCATCTAAAGCAAAGAGCAATTTACCGATAAAGAATCCAAGCACATTCTTGACATCTCCATTGAAAGCCCTTACTTAAGTGTACGCAAATGTAGTCAGATTCAAACGCATACCATCTGTCGTTGTAGAAAAATGTTCAACCAGTTCCCCAGTGTATGCCTGTAAGGTGATTAGGGACGTAAACCGTCTGTTATAGTGTCTGTTGGCTTTTGCTTAGCGAATTTTCTGTGTACACTGAACACGTACTAAGAAGTTTCTATTATGCCGGGATCCTAACGTCTGGTACATATCAAATGAACAACTAATATGCGCACTTTCTTCCTAAGGAAACAGTTTTGGAAGATGAGTTAGCCACACAGCTGCAGCGTTGCCTCCACATTATTTTAAGTTGTAAGACGGGAGCAATTGACATATGCACATCCAGCGCTTTTGACGCATCGCTTGCAGATGACTGAAGGCTACACCTCTGGTTCTCTTGAAGCTTGCGTAGACAACGTCGTGGAGCCCCGTAAAACAGCGCCACTTGCGGCGGGACCCGATCGAGGTAAATGAATTCATAGCACCCCTGTCGCGTCTTCCTTGTTGTTGGCCTGAAGAAAAAAGGAAATTTTTGGAATTCAACTTTGTAGTCACTGGGGAGAAGGATAGGGTGGCTGCACGAAAAGCCAAACTAGAGGCCGAACGCGCTGCGGCCGAGAGACAAGAGAAGATGAGGAGAAGATGATTTTACCGTGGGTGGATTTATTTCTGAATCCAAGTAACAGGTCAGGGGCACATAGTAACAGTGGTTCTAAATGGTTTGCTGTTCTTAAAGGAACAAAAAGTCAAACAGATAGAACTGTACCAAAAAATAGCGCAAAGAATGCTAATTGAGAATAGCTTCTTCTATAGATTCAAAGCTTTCCCTTCAGGTGAAACTCCCGTCTACCGCAGGTGTCTCAACTTTCGTGTATCATTTTGATTCGTCTCAGAGATCGTATGTGCATAAGCGTGTATAGCGAGTTTCTATCAGTTTTGTCCTGTCCAATTGAGAAACTGCGAAATAGCATGTGACGACGTATTGATAAACATTTCTGTCATCTTCACACTTGTAAGCAATGCTTCAGAAAGAGATCTCACGCAATTTTTCAGGAACTTTGTTTCTAGTATGCTTGAATGTCCTAAAACCTGGTAGTTCAAGAAACAATCGAGTCCTGCTGAAACAAGTTGCTGTCATTGAGTTCAATCAGTGTTTTGAGGTACGGATGTATCAAGTATTCATTCCTCGTATAATGCTTCAAAATTAAGCAAGTTTCCCGCGTGTTTTTCTGCCACACACTAATGTCCAAACAGGGTGCTCAGGACACCTTTCGCTGCTGGATGAAGTAGACAAGCTTTACGTGCAGCGTACCGCATATATGCATTCATGGCGCACCGCAGTATTAAAACATTCAGTCATAGGTTGAATAAACAGGTTTGCGAGGGGCTGCATCACCTGAGAAACACACTGCAATATACCTTGCTGGTTGGTCTACACAGGATTCAATAAGACCTTTTCTGATTCTAGCAAAGAACAGCTTGCAGAGTTTTATCTCTTCTACCAATTAAAAGATCTATAGTAAGAAACCTTTTCTGGTTAGTCCCATTAGGTTTCTATCTGTCACTTCATGCACCTGTAGTGCAACTCCCTAGAATAAGTGTTCAGCTTTGCGAAATCTTTGTTCTAGGACTACGTAAAGCCAGATATTTAGACATACATTGAAAACTCTCTAGCTGCATCCTTGGAAGGTCCTCAACGTGGCCGAAACTCTATAATGCAAAAATAACGCCTGACATCTGCTGACTGCTTAGGGGGTCACGCTGGAGATTGTGCGCGGACTTGGAAAATAAGGTGTCCATACCGTGCTCATTGATGTGACGATCCGGATTATATATATATATATATAATTCATGAATCCATATTTGTTTACACAGGCAGTTACACACGCAGTCAAATATGTACGATACGGCCATATGTGTGTGTATCTATATGTTTGTTAACTATTTATTATCGAAACACATTCATGCGACACCGGTTTCGTTCAATCTAACATGGGGAAAGACTTGGTAGCGCTTCGAAACTTTTTTTTCGTACGCTTTTTACAATATGCTGCATGAGGAGCAGCGCACGATTTGCAGTTAGCTTTCGCCACCGGCAGCATTGGCTCGATCTAGGAGTTTGATTCTTCTGCAATCGACATGAAATAAATAAAGCATAAGTTGTGCTGGAGCTGTCAAAGGGAGCGACTAACCACTTGTGTACAACCACTGTAAATCAGCTACTCACTCTACGTACCAAGGAAGATGCGCTACCAATCAAATAACGACCTTTCATTATTGCTGCCGCGTTGCACGTATGTTTTGCAATAATGCACGGATTTTGCTCAAAAACGTTACCATACGAAGGTTTCATTGCACAAGTTGATGAAGCTTGCACCTTGGCAAATTTATTTTGAACAGGCCCTGAGCCTTTACTTTCTAATGCTATCATCTTGAGGATATCGAATAGTAAGGCTTGTCCGCTAAAAAGAACGCGTGCTCGGCGCAGTATACGTCTGCCGTCGCTCAACTTGTGTAGCCGAGTCGCCGTGCACGGTGGTTCAGCCAATATTTGATGGGAGCTGAGGTTCATTGAATAGGAGACAGAATCAGACAAGCCTCTTCATAAGTCTTGTAAAACTTTTTCTTTTTTGGTTTTGAGGGGGTATTTTGTTGGTTGAGAAAAAAACTGTATAATTACCGCGTCTCGTCGTAGTCGAAGGTAGCAATGGTGGTAAGCTGCTACGGATTAATTTACTTCGATCCCCTTGGTTCATTGGAAAAATCTATTCGTGGTGCACTGTCTCGCGATCAACTGTTCAGATAGTTATTGTACTATTATTTCCGTATCTGCGTTCCTGCATACTCTGTGAGAGGCGGGAAAGAGAAGCTGGCTACGGATATTTACACGGCAACAATTCACCAGACAGATTCCACCACGAAAATCAATATCAAAACGTTTATCCATCAGCTCATGGACGGTGATTTCTTGTCATAATCCGGTGATGCCATACCTTTCTCAAGCGGACAAGAAAGGAATGCCTTTTTCCTTTCCAATTGATATTTATCTTATCAAAAAGTGATGTTTTGTGTCTTGAGTAGAAAAAAAATGACAGAAATGCGTGAGAAGTGCACAGACGCCCGATATTATCGGTGCAAGGACAATGTAGTAGTGGTTTCTTTAGTGGATTTTTCACACTCATGATTGTGAGATTAAATCTATCTACCCATACAACCGTATATAGATGTGTCTGGTATTTAAATTTATCAGTCTACGTACTTATGATATATATATCATTTCGTAGATTCGCCTGTATATGGTCGATAAGCGTGTGATGAGGCTTATAGGTGAATCAGCACAGCGGTACTATCTAATTCGAGCCCACAATGTTACAGTGCACGTTTTTATGACTTCTGCTAACCTATGTGCATGTAGTACAACTGCAAAATACATTTTTTTTTAATTCACAGAATCAAACTTCTACACGTATGAATTATAGCCGAAAAAGCTGTGATCTCGGTTTCTGGACTGTGTTTTTTCGCTTCCTTTTCCGCTGGAGATTACATCGTACATGGATGATGTCAAGTGTATATTTGATTTGTTTCTTCAAGGCAGGGAGGAGCTACGTAAAAGTCTGCTTTCACCAAATTGCTGTCTCTCCTTTTTTTACAAGAAAATAATTGTTATTAGTGTGTTTCAATATATATCTAGAAAAACGGTTGCTACAGTTTCTTTGTGAAATTTCTGCTTGCTAATCCGGAAAGGCTGCGCACTGAAAACAGTTGAATATATACATATATGTATAATTCATAACTTACTTGCAATATCGTTCATAAGAGAATTTAATATCTCGAACATATAATTCTTTCTGTATACTACTGCTTGATTTCAAAATACGTTGCTTCAGCACAGCTCGCATATCATTGTTCATATGTATATATATATATGTATATGTGTGTAATGAAAGCCATTGGCAAATCCCTCACTCGCAGTGAGTCCAAACACAGCGCCTGCTGAAAGCTTCTTCCCTTGTCTCTGTCTTCAGCTTTAACATTTTGCAATTGTAGCAATCGGATTTTTTGTTTTCAATGCTTACTACATTGAGCAATAGTCTGTCGCTGATTCACTCGTCTGCGTGCAGGGCACAAACGCTGCCTCTGCGCAAGGAGGCGCGGCACAGCACGTTGGTGGTGCACGTACTAGCGTTCCACGGTAGGCATGGAAGATAGTTTTACTCAAACCCTTTATTGTCAACACGCCGATCATATCTTGTGATTTTTTTTTGATATAATAGATCTATATATGTACGTATATATATGTATTCATATAGGTATATCACACGTTCATTTATGCTCTTACCTATTCTCCCTTTATTGCTCTCTCACTCTGCATGAATATATTAGCTTTGGATTCACTTGGCTGGTAGTTTTCTTCTTGCAGGCCACTGAAAGCTTATCTAGACTACGTAGTAGGCCTCTTTTGATTCTTTGTAAATTTTCTGCTATGATCCTCTCACCG
>NW_028292990.1:0-29410 GCF_964252035.2 Podarcis erhardii | reverse complement strand
GCTGTAATTAACGCAGCCATGTAAAAAACTCTACTTTGATTTTAATGAGCTTTCAAAATGGCTGTTGCGGAGCCGTAGACAGATCTCCTGCTGGTGCATGTCTCACAGCCTAGAAATTCCTTTTCAGTCACAAATACGGCGCTGAATATGAGCACCAATACAGTTTATCCTTTTTCCAATGCAAGCTTTTGGAATTGCTGCAGTGCAACCCTTCATTGATACTGCGAAGTTCGAAAAACAGCTGCTCTATTCAAATCTCAAAAATTTAATCTTCGAACGTAGAGCCTGCACTGAAGGTAAAATAGCTTGAAGAAATTGACTCCTACTTTATGCTGATGTTGTATCCATTCAAAAAAAAAAATGAAGTAGTCAACCCATGCGCTGCTATAAAACTTCGCCATTGCGTAACACATTAAATATAGTTTGAATTGAAAGCCTTCGACATTGCTGCTGCGTAACCGTTCACATGTACTGCGGAGCTCAGATATGTGCTGCCGCCATACTGTCGATAAACATACATTCGACAGCGCAGCCTGCATTAAATGTAACGCGCCTTAAGAATATACTTAATTTTTAGTCTATTTCTGTTTGTAACTAACTACAATCTACTAAATGAAACATGCATTGAGAAATACAACGCTACCTTGCGTGGACTTCAACTTTTACAGTTTTCAACTCAAGAATCTACAACTGTTGTTGTGAAGCCCTCCATAGATTCTGCAAAGTTCGAAAATTTACTGCACGGTTTACACTCTTGAAGAAAAGTTATATTCTTCGTCTAACGCAGAATAATCTGTGTGACACTTGCCTCTTCCACTGTGCTACTTTGCAATTCTTCATAGAGCTGCAAAGTACAAAAAACTATATAATTAACATCGCAGAATGTACTATTTAGAGCGGACCCTAAACGAAGTGTGGTATTTTATTCAATAATAGTGTATGCAGAAAAACACAAGCTTCCAAATGGAAGCACAAATGAATATAAAAATTTCTCTTTCGTGATCTACAAGCTACCTAGCGTTTAACGCGAGCTTTTCCCCTTCCTGCTGTGCAACACGTCACAGTTAACGCGAGCATCGAAATTGTGCTGTACGGGCTCACGTCCTGAACTGTAAATTCGATTTCACACACATCAGTAGAGATGCTGCGACTTAGAAAAAGACTTTTATGACATTTCACTTCTTCGTTCACTTTTAAAAATACCTCTGTGGTATTCGGACTATGCAGTGCTAGCTGTGAGAGAGTTTACTTCATGTGCAACACATTAGTCAACTATGCAACGCGCACTTCTAAAATGGCTGCTGTGTAGCTTTTATCGATGCCTCTGGAGGTCTGCTTCACGATTCCTCCCTTGAAAGAATGTTACCATCCATACAGCCTACAATAGACGTAGTGCGGTTTGGAGTAATTCTAATTTTTTTATAAATGCGGCTCTCACTTATAAAGAACGTCAAGTAGTCAAATCATGCACTGCTGAAGAGATTCTGCTCTCTTCCAACACAAAAAACAGTCAATCTTTCTTACATATCTACGAGACACGTGATGATCTTCCAGTCATTCGCATCATAGTATGTGAATAGCTCCTCAACGAATCAAACAGTTCAATTCTTGAATCCAGTAAGATAAGTGATATGCAGACGCTTTTTTCAGGTACCCAAAGTGTATGCACTCGTGAACTGCACTGTGTAAGTGGGTCGCTCACGTCTATGAAAATTGTGATGTTGCACATTGTAACGGGATTGCGCTTCAACTATGTTAATTGAGAGACTTCGAATGTTTTGTATGCAGTGAGTTGATCGACGGCTGTTCAGAAGTACAAAAAATGCGCATTCATCAACGAAAGGACACTTAAAACGCGCAGTGCCTGCCGTTTGAAAAGCAAATAGTACCAAGTGATCATAATACATTTTCAAGATTGCGCTTGGCACTGCGCGAGACGTGCCGGCAACGCATGTTTTTCACTCCCAATTGTTCAATAATTATTTGCTCTCTCGCTCAAACTATCATTAGAACATGGCAGAGAATCTGACGACGCATGGGCTCACAGATGCAAGCCTGCACAGCGGTTGTTGTGCACCCCTCCATAAATGCTGCGATGGTTGAAAATATTCTGCACGGTTCACGCTCTAAAGGCATACAATGGACCGAGCAGGCTGCAGTGGAGTTAATGCTGATGCTGTGTTCATTTGTGAATACAACCAACTGATCCAACGATGCCTTTTTGGCAAATTCTAGCCCACGACTACACAGGAACTCCATTGTGACACTTGCTTCGTGCACCGTGCTGCTTTACTACTTCTATTGTGCTCCAACAATGTGCTCGATGGTTTACTGGCTGAACGTACACGATTAACAGCTCAATCTGCACTATTTATAACGCGCCCAAGGGAAAACCTGTTCAACTCTGATGCATTGTCTAATAAAAAACACAAGGCACTGAATGAAACACAAGATACTCAAAAATGCTTGTCCTCCCTTCTCTTGAAAAACACATTAGTTGTCTACAACTCGAGCTTTAACCCCTTATGCTGCGCAACAGGTCACACACATCGCGGACTGGGAATCCTACTGCACGGCAGAGATCTCGAATTATACTTGAATTTCACAACCTCCAGTAGAAAAAATCCGACTTGACGTAATTTCTATATATATTTGTACTGCTTTGTCTACTTGAGAGAGTATATACGTAGCCGATTTATGCATTGGTTTTCGGCGCAATTAGTCTATTTTGCGAGTCTCTCAAATAGAATCTGTGCAGCATTCTCGTAGATATTTAAATGTCCACATTTATGCTTTACTTCTCAATTCCCGAAATTACAGCTTCAATTACGTAGCCTGAGATAGAATTACTGCGGCATGAAGAGGTATCTTTCTACTTCGTTCTAGTGCGGTGCTTACTTGTGAAGACTATCGAATAGACAAAGGATGCAGTATTAAAAGAAATTCTGGCTCTCTTGTAACACAGCCAATCTGTGCCACATAACTACGAGACATGTAACCATGTTATACTCATTCATATCATATGAAGACTAACCGATCAAATCAAAGAATTTTTTCTTGAAAGCAATAATCAGCATACGCCTTTTTTTTGGTATTCGAGATCCAGACACTTGAATAAGGGGACGCTCTCGTGTATCCCTTTGCAACGTGGCGCTTTGAGTAGGATGCGGCTTAAACCATGATAGACGAAAGAATGCCACTACGCACCTTACTCCCAGTGGTTCATCATATACTGCTCAAAATATGAAAGATGTGGGTTCTTCAGCGGAAAAATCGGACAAATCGTTCGATGTTTGCCTTTTAGAGAATAGAATATTCCAAAGTGATTAGTGTACATTATTCAGATTGCACTTGGCAATGCGCTAGACGTCATGCCAGTGTCTGTTGCTCACTCTCGTTTTTTGCGACGAATCCGGCGGTGTTTTGCTTTTTTGCCTGAAGTATCACCAAAACGTTTCATAGTCCCTGATTAACTCTACTCTACTGCTAAAGTCTGATCTATTCTAAAAGTAGAAAAAGAAGAGTAAAATTTAGGCGTAGCATAGTGAAGCGGGTTCCTCTTATAGCAGGACATATTCGAGTACGTGTGAATCAGGTCTTTGCACAACGTGCGTTTTCAAGGCGAAATAAAAAATTGTGGATTATATCAATTTCAAGACTTGCTAATCTCTCAGCATCCGTAACATGCATGGCTTTACTTTCGTTGATGTGCAGTATAAGCAAATATACGATTGAAGACATTTTGTGTGTATGTATGCGCGCGTTTGCTATTTTTCGTTGTGTGACCGTTCACTTGTACTATAAAGTTCAAACATATGGTGCACACCTCACAATCTGAAAACGTGATTCAGACCCCGCAGCTTGCAACAGAGGTAATATAACTGGTCGAGAAATATTTCTTCTCAATTCTATATCTATATAGCTTCCTGGTGAAAATGTGAGACACTTCACAAATGAAACATCAAGAAAAGCTTTCACCTGAGAATACGTACAATCTGTCGAGCCATGCACTGCGGTAAACATTTTCGCGTTGGATGTGTTATTTTGTTACTCTTCATAATGGCCTTAAAGTACAAGATGTAATAGATGACTCATTCTTTGAAACTATACGTGTTAAGTACGCAGCATGCACTATAGACATCCGATTGTCGGGATATGTATCTTAAGTATTGCCTAATGATGTGTCTGCAGAAAACACCAGGAACAAGAAAGCAAATCGCAAAATCATTTACGAATCTGCTTTTCCGTGATGAGCAAGCTACGTGGTTCTCAAAGCCCAGCTTATACGATATCTTTGTGCCCCAATCACAAATATCGCGCACATCAAAACATGCTGCATAATTTAGTTTCCGAGTGTCTAATGTCAATGGCGCAGCCTAGAATTTGATAATGCGACTTTTCCAAAAAAGTCTACTCGGAATTTTAACTTTACTCAAGTGTGCTAAAATCTAATGGTCACATTCATGCAGAGCTACAGAAAATCTGGTTATGCTGTAGCATAGTAGATCCACTTTGAAATGAGAGCCTATGATGCTGCTGCTGTGCACAATTTTCCGAATACTTAGGTATCCGAAAGTATGCATTACAGCTGAATTCCCACGCAGCTTGCATCATAGATATTCCGAAAAAAAAACTTTCTGCTTCATTCTAATGCTGCGCTCTCTTATAGAGAGAATCAAATAGTCACTCGTTGCACTGCCAATGAAGTTGTGGCTCCCATATACAACAGTCAATTTGGTTTACACATCTACAAAGTATTTATTCATCTTGCATTCATTCTCATTAGAGTCTATGAATAGCGCTCTAGTAATTCATGAAGTTCTCTTCTTTGAAGCAATATACGTCAGCAACCAGCATCTAGATAATTCAGGTATTCAAGAGGTATACACTTGAGAAGTGGCAGTGTAAGGGGTAGCGCTCGTGTAGACACGCGTGATGTTGCTTTTCAAGAGGCGGTTGCGCTACGAGCCATGCTGGACGAGAGAGTGCAGGAAAAAAAAAGTTTTTATGTGCAAGGCTTTTATCGACTGCGGTTCAAAGAACAATGTTTGCGGATTTCCCCACGAACTGTCAGTCAATACGGTCACCCCTTCGCCTTCAGAAAATATAATCGTACAACGTGTATAGAATACAATATCTCAAGTTGCGCTTGGCACTGCGCACGACGTCACGCCACTGTTTGCTTTCACTCTCGTTCTCTTCTAAAGTTGTATTTAGCTCTTCCGCCTTATGTACATCAGGACGTTGCATAGCCCCTGACCAGCGGCAATGTCCTAGTTAATTTGATTTTTTTTAAAATAGGAAAAAAGGCGTGAGCTTTGACCGTAGCATAGTGTAGCATTGTTTTCTTATGGCAGAAGTGAAATTGAGTACATCTGATCAGTTCTTTGCACGATGTGCGTTTTCAAATAGAACAACCCTATCTAATTTTCTGTAAAAAACGTGATTTCAGCGGTTTGGTAACCTCTCAGTGTCAGAAACGTCCGAGTGACTACACTTTTCGACATGTAGTCTAAACAGGTGCACAAAATTGCAAAATGTTTTACATGCGAAAGCAAACTTTGCAATGTGAGCTTCTGCTATTGCTGCTGTATAGCCAACCACATCTTCTGAAATGCGAGAAAATGTGCTGCACGGCGCACAACATGAAGGTGTAGTTGTGCAATTTATCGATAACTTTTTTTTCTCCATCTTAATGTTTACTTGAACTTGCACTCGCGTAATCAAACCATGCACTGCTCCAAATTTTTTGGCTTAGCTTAGCATATGAGATTCCGTTTTAAATCGCTGAAAGTGGTGCTTTGCACATCTTCAAAACTATGCTGGAATGCTTACCACCTAGTTGCAGAGGATCGATTGCGCGGCCCTCACAAAGTATAGCTCGCCGTAGGAATAAATATTTTTATAGTAGTTTAAGGCTGTGTCTAGTTGCAGTAGGAATCATGTGCTCAAACTGTGACCTGTTATAAAGACCCTGGTTAATTTGCGAGAAAGTAGATTCAGCTCGCAATGGGAGCTTCTGCAAGTGCTGCTGGAATTTCTATCAGACACTGGGGTATTCGAATGTATGCATCACAGCTTAGATTCATATCCTCAAACGCACAGCGTGCAATAGAAGTCCTGCGGCTGGGAGAAAAAAATTACGATTTCATTTTGTTGCTACTTGAAAAAAACTTTTTCTAATTTAATCTAATGCTGTTTGTATGCTTGTACAAATAATCAAGTAGCCATTTCATGGACTGCTATAAAAATCTCGGCCCATGTGTAGCACAAAATATCATCTTTACAACTCGAGCCTCTGAGGCAAGTGCTGTGCAAACCTCCATAAATATCGCAGTGTTCGAACAGGTTGGCTCATTTTTGGAAACTTTATGTTCGATCGCGCGCACTGCAAAACACATATAGCAACATGGAGACAAATACACGTACCTCATTATTACGCTGTGTTTATCTGTTAGCAGAAATAAGTAGTCAACATATGAGCTGCTAGAACTTCTCGCTCTAAAGTAACACAGTAGTTTGCAACGCGACCCCGTGAAATCGCTGCTGCGCACAACGTCATAGATATGGCGACGCTCGAAAATGTGCCGCATGACCAACATCCAAATTGTAAGTATAGGCCGCTCATGCTTGACCGAAAAGATAAAGGTAGAAAAGAGCATCCAGACATCCCTTTAATGCTGTGTTCAACTGTATAGCCAGTTGACTAGACAAACCATGCTCTGGTGAAATATTTCAAACAGTCATTCTGTATTACATATCTACAAGATACCAAAGCATTTTTTAGTCATCTCATTATGTTATATGACTAGCATTCAATTGAATTCATCAAAAACATATGGTTAACGGATTGAAATACGCATTTTTCAAAGGTCTATCGCTTGTCAATTTGCACTGCATAGGAGGGTCGCTTTCGTGTACACATTTGTGATGTTGGACTTTAAAAGGAGGTTGCGCCATAAGCTTCGTTGGACGAATTCTTTGAAATTTATATGTGCGACTGCTGCTCGACTACTCGTTAGAAAAAAATGCGGGCCCGAACATCAGCGAAAAAGTCTGCTAAAACGCTCAGCGCTTCCCGCTCAAATGCAGATAAGTGCAAAGCTTTGAAAATATCTTTTCTTAGCGCAAAATTTCACGCCAGTGTTTGGGATTGCACCTGCGCGTTCTATAAGCAAGTCTTTTTCTGTTTCGCCTGTGTAACACCAAGGCTTCATGTGTCTCTAATCAGCACCAAATTGCTGACATGGTCCGCACATTACTAGAAAAAGAAAGACAAAAGTATAAACACTTTCCATCCTTAGTAATGTGATCTCAGGAAGAAGCCATTCTGAGAACGTTTTATTAGGGTCGTTGCATAATGTGGTTTTTCACATCAACACACACTACCAAATCTCGAGAACGTGACAGTTTTTTTAACAACGTTCCAGTCTCACAAGATCGAAAACGTCCGGATTTGTTTGGGTTTGTGATATTCTGGAACAAATGAATTTGTTCGATATGTACACGCATAGTTGCAATACGAGATTTTGCTATTGTTGCTGTGTGATTGCTTCATTTGTGCTCCAAACTTGCGAGCGTGCTGCACGGCTTACTCTCTGTAAACATATATGCAGTCGCTCAGCTTGCAAGAAGTGCCTCGCGCTGTAGGGATAATTAGTTAAACTCTAGTTTAATGGCATGTTGGCACGAAAAAACCTGATGAAACACACGTAGCCTTATAAGGCGTCTTTTCTTTGATGACCTAGCTGGTGAGCAAATTTTGTTGTGCAATGCTTCACAAATACGGCGAACATCTACAAGGTGACGACCTGCTTAGCTCCTCGTTTATTTCTTTTCTTGCGCTGCCTAGAAAACATCAAGTCCAACGGAAGAAATTGTAATCCTAGTGTATTGTTCTGTTTTGTTTACTTGAAAAATTAGAATGAAGTTAAATTCTAAGTGCGACAGAAATGCTGTCTCCCATGTCTCACACAGTAGATTTAGTTTGCAATGCGAGCCTGTGAGAATGCTGCTGCGCAACGCACGTGCGCTTCACATTCTAAGCGTATCATTTGACTGCGTAGTCAGCAGGAGAAAACCTACGTATGAAAAAAATGGTTTTTTCCACTCGCATACTGTTTTCACATGTAGAAGCTATCCAATACACAAACAGTGCCCTGCGAGAAAAATGCCGGATTTTACGTAGCATAGCGAATCAAATCTACAAAGCGTGACATTGATCAGGCTGCTGTGCAACCATTCAAAAAAAATGAATTGTCCAAAGATGTGCTTCACGGCTTACATTTTGAAATCACAGCCTCAACCAACCACGCAGCCTGAATCAGAATCAAAACGGCTTGAATCGGAACACTCCTATTTTCTCCTGATGGTACGGTCATTTATGAAGGTAATCATGTAGTCAAATCATGCACTTATAGAAGAATTTTGGCGTTCACATAGCGCAGTCAATCTCATTTGCCATGCTCGCCTTCGTCATTTCTGGTGTCTAAACGCTCACATGTACTGCAGTGTTGGAAACTGTGCTTCACGTTTCACGCTAATACATCTATTCGACCGAGCAGCGTGCAATATAGGTAATGCTGATGCTATGTTCATTTGTGAACACAATGAACTAGTCGATTTATGCCTTGCTAGAAAGGTTCTAGCCCCCGTTTTTCACAGCATCACACGTGTGACACTTCCCTCTTTCAACGTGCTGCTTTGCAAACTTTCATCGATGCTGCAAAATACAAAACGTGCCCAATAATTCACTGTCTAGAACTATGATTCAATACCGCAGTCTGCACTATTTGCATAGGCCCAAGGCTAAATACTTTAATCATGTGTAGGGTGCGGCTGGCAGAAAAACACATGCGACGGTACAAATTGGATAGAGGATGTTCAACGCGAGGTTTTCTAATGCCTGCCGTGTGCAACACTTCACATATACCGCGAAAATCAAAACCCTGCTGCACGGGTCAGGTCCTGATTTAAATATTCGATCTCACAGCCTTCAATAGAGGCAATGCCACTTGACGAAAATAGTGTTTTACTATTCTACTTTCTTTTCACTCTCCAATACACCCAGGTACTCGACCAATAATGCACTGCTACAACGACATCTGGTTTCATAACCCTGGTGGTCTACTTTGCAATGCGAATTTCTAGAATGGCTGCACCTCATAAGGTCACAGTCTCAACCACGCAGCTCGCAGTAGATGTACTGCAGCATGAAAAGAAATATTTTCACTTTACTTAATGCTTTGTTCATTTTAACGACAATCAAGTAATCAAAACATGCACTGAATGCGAGAAAAATTTTGCCCTCCAGCTAGCAGAGCGAATCTCCGTTACATGTCTGCGAGACACATAATCAACTTTCAGTCGTTCTCTTCATGATACATGACTCTGATAGATCAAAAAATCCATTTTTTATACGAGATATGAGTATGTAACCAGCAATCGCACTTTTTAAGTACTCGAGATGTATACACATGTGGTGTTGCAGTGTTCAAGCCGGACACACTCGTGCCTGCGCAAATTGTGGTGTGGCGCTTCGTGAGGGGCTGCGGGTTGTATCACGACAAAGAGACAGTGCAAAGATCTCAAGTGCAAGTCGTTTATCGACTGCCGTTTGAAATGCAAAGGGTGCGAATCCTTTAGCGGAACCGTCAGCTAAAACGTCCTGTGCGTGCTTATTAAAAGACAGAGGAATACAAAGTGCGTAGAATGTTTTTTTTAATATTGCGGTTGGCAATGCTCCAGATGTCAGGCCAATGTCTTTTTCACTCATTTTTAAAAAAAAATTTCGTATTTTGCATTTTCGCCTGCAGTATCATCAGGACAATGCAGAGACTCGGCGGACGCGTGGTCTCATAGATGCAAGTCTTTGCAACCTTTTTTGTGCAGCCTTCTATAGGGGCAATGCAGTGCTCGAGAATGTACTGCACGGCTCAATGTGGAAAAGCATACATTGGACCGAGCAGCCTGTAATGGACGTACTGCTGGTGCTATGTCTAATGTGAATACAATCAAGTAAAAGGTCTAAGCATCTTTAAAAAAATTCCATTTCTCTTATAGCACAGAAAGAGTTCCATCTTCCGATTAGGTTCTACTGATTTACTTAGTTTTGCAGGCTCTGTAGATACTGCATGATAGAAAATTTTTTTGAAGTCTCAATATGTGAATCTATAAAATTAAACAGCGCAGTCTCTGCACTAGCTCCGCACCATCGAGAGAATTTGTCTTTGTGTAATGCCGTGTCTGCCAAAGATTACCAGCTACTTATTGAAACAATGTTGAATAGATAAAGTGCACTCTACCGTAAACTACGAGCTACCTAGTGCTCAACGCAAGGTTATACCATTTCTGCTGGACACCACGTCTCGCATACCGCAAATATTTCAACTGTTCTGCAAAGCTCAGGTCCAAAATCAATAAGACAACTTCTTTAATGAAGGTGATATAACTTTAAAAAAAAGAGTCTCGTAATATTCTAGTGTACATTGTTGCCTTGTAAACATCCTTTGGTAATCGGGTTATGCACAGCTACGTATAAACAATATCTGCTTCCTGCGCATTACAATGAGTGTACATCTCTATGCGAGCTTCTTCAACAGCTGCTGTGCACGGCTTTATCACTACTGAGATGTGAAAAAGTAAGTTTCACGGTTCAACTCTTCAGATTACAGCATCAACCGCGCAGCTTGCAATAGAGTAACGCGGCTTGGAATTTAAGGTCTTCATACCTGTAGAGTCAGTCACGTAGTCAAACCATGCACCATCAATGTAGATTCATCTCTCATGTAGTACAGTCAGTCTGTGCTAGAGAACTACGAAATAGAAACGCCAGTCAAGTGCAGAATTCTTCTTCTAAAAACAATGTGAACAAGCAACCTGTATACACGTTTTTCAGGTTCTCGACGTGTATACACTGGAGAAAGTGCATTGTGTGAAAAAAGCGCCTTTGTGTTTACACGTGTGACTCTTCATATTGTGGAAGAGTTTGCGCTTTGAACATTGTTGGAGAGAGAGGGAAAGTTTCACAGTTGAGTCATTTGTTGACCGCTGTTAAAAAACAAATTGGGCCAATCAATCAACAGAACGGTCAGCGAAAACGTCAGTGCCCGCTGTTTGAAAACAGAATTAAAATGTAAACAATTGTTGACGGACCTCTTCCCACGCTTTCCATAGCGCAAAATTGTACGCCAGTGTCTCGATTCGCACTTGAATTTTCTTTGAAAATATTATTTTTCATTTTCGCCTGACGTAACACCAACCGTTTCCAGTGACCCTGACCAGCACAAGATTGCTGTCATGGTCTGCACGCTACTATAAAAGGAAAGACAGAAGCGTAAGCGCTTTCCGTCGCATAGGGTAGTAAGGTGTTTTCGTGGAAAAGCCATTCTGAGTACGGTTTTTTAGGGTTGTTGCAAAATGTGTCTTTTCACGTCGACACACACTATCAATTCTCGAGAACGTGACAGTGTTTTTAACAACGTTCCAGTCTCACAAGATCGAAAACGTCCGGATTTGTTTGAGTTTGTAATATTCTGGAACAAATGAAATTGTTCGATATGTACACGCATAGTCGCAATACGAGATTTTGCTATTGTTGCTGTGTGATTGCTTCAGTTGCGCTCTGAACTTGAGAATGTGCTGCACGGCTTACTTCCTTTAAACGTATATGCAGTCGCACAGCTTGCAGGAAGTGCATCGCGCCGTAGGAGTAGATATTTACACTCTACTTCAATGATATGTATTCACGAGAATTCTGATGAGAAACAGATAGACTTCTAGGATATCTTTTCTTTGGTGAAGTAGCTAGTGAGCTTTCAACGCTCGCGTACACATCATTTGTTGTGCAATGTTTCACAGATAGGGCAGATGTTGAGAAGGTGACGCCGCGCCCAGCTTCTGATTTATGCCTTTGTTTGCGCAGCTTACATAAATTTCAAGTTTGACTTGACAAAAAGTAGTCCGAGTGTATTTTACTGTTTTGTTTACTTGAGAAATTAGAATGAAGTTATATTCTAAGTGCGACAGAAATGCCGTCTCCCATCTCTCTTACAGTAGATTTGATTTGCAATGCGAGCCAGTAAGACACTGTTGTACAATGCCGTATAGATGCTGAAAAGATCGAATGTGTGCTCTGCGTCTCACATTTTGAGCGTATATTTCGACTGCGTAATCAGCAGTCAAGAACATTAGTATGAAATGATACGTCTTCTCCACTTGGATGCTGTTTTCACATGTAGAAGCAATCTAATTCACGAATGGTGCCCTGCGAGAAAAGCGTTGGATTCTACGTAGGATACTAAATCAATTATATAAATCATAATTCTGATCAGGCTACTGTGCCACCTTCCAAAAGGAATGATTTTTCTGAAGATGTTCTTCGCTGCTTACTTTCTGAAGTCACAGCCTCAACCACACAGCCTGAAGCAGAAATAGAGCGCATTGAATTGAAACACTCCTATATTTTTATCAAGCTGTGCTTACTTGTAGAGTTAATCATGTATTTGAATCATACACTTTTAAAAAAATTCTGGCGCTCACGTAATTCAGTCAGTTTCATTTGACATGCACGCCTTCGTCACTCCTTGGGTCTAACCATTCACATGAACTGCAGTGTTGGAAAATGTGCTGCACGCCTCACGCTTAAACACATATTTGACCTTGCGGCCTGCAATGGAGATAATGCTGTTGCTGTGGTCACTTATGAACAAAATGAACTAGTCGATTTATGCTTTGCTCGAATGGTCTCCGTCTTTGTCTAACACAGAATATCTAGGGTGATATTCCATCTTTCAACACGCTGCTTTGCAGCTTTTTGTCGTTGCTGAAAAACACAAAAATGTGTCCAGTAAATCACTGTCTAGAACTATATAAACAATACCGCAGTCTGCACTATTTGCAACAGGCCCCAGGCTGAGTACGTTTATCCTGTTTATTGCCGTGTTGGCACAAAAACACACGCTACGATAAAAACACAAAATGTATGCTACTGTCTTTTGTGATCAACCAGCAACCTAACGTTCAACGCGAGGTTTTCCCGTACCTTCCGTTAGACACTTCACAAATACCGCAAGCACAGAGACCGTGCTGCACGGATCAAGTTCTGAGTGCTTAAATTCAATCTCACTGATTTGACAAGCAAAGTATTCTAGTATTCTATTGCTTTATTCACTCTCTAAATTACCCAGGTAATCGACTTATAATGCACTGCTACAGCGATATCTGGTTTTTCAACCAAGGTGGTCTAGTTGGCACCGCGAGCGTGTAGAAGGACCTCACGTGTTGATGTCACAGTCTCAACCAAGCAGCCTGCAATAAACGTACTGCGGAAAAAAAAAATTCTTCTAAGTTTTGTTCATTTGTAAAGACAATCAAGTACCCAAACCATGGACAATAAATATATATCTATCTCCCATTTAGTGCAGCCAATTTCTGCTAAAGGTCTACGAAATAGGAACGCCAATCAAGTGAAGAATTCTTCTTTTAGACGCAATGCAAATAAGCGATCTGTATACACATTTTTGAGGTACTCAAGATGTATACACTAGAAAAACGTTGGACTGTGTGAAAAGAGCGCCTTTTTGTTCACACGTGTGATTTTGCATATTGTGAAAGAGATGCGCTCTGAACACTGTTGAAGAGAGAGCGAAAATGTTTCGTATGTGAGTTGTTTATTCACTGCCGTTCAAAAACAATTTATGCGGATGCTTCAACAAAACGGTCAACGAAAACGCCAGTGCTTGCTGTTTGAAAACAAAATAAAAGAGTATACATCTGTTGACGTACATCTTCCCACGCTTGCCAGAGGGCAAAATTGTACGTCAGTGTCTCGATTCCCACTTGAGTTTTTTTTAAATGCAGTTTCTTTTTCGCCTAACGTATCACCAAGAGTTCCGAGTGACCCTGATCAGCACCAGATTGCTGACATGTCCTGCACATTACTCGAAAATGAAAGACAGAAGCGTAAACGCTTTTTTTCGCATATTGTAGTAATGTGTTTCCAGACAGAAGTCATTCTGAGTACGTGTTGTTGGGGTCGTTGCATTTCTGCTTTTTCAAATCGACACACACTCCCAAATCCTGAGAACCTGACAGATATTTGGAAAAAGATCTAGTCTCAAAGTGTAAAAAACGACCGGGTTTGAACTTTTTTGTGCAAAAAATGAATTTGTTTGATATGTACACGCATAGTCGCAATACGAGCCTTTGCTACTGTTGCTATGTAATTGTTCCATTTGCGCTCCCATTTTTAGAATGTGCTGCAGGGCTTACTCTCTTTGGACGTACACGCAATCGCAGATCTTGCAGGAAGTTCATCGCGCCCTAGGAGTAGATATTTACACTCATGTTCAATGATATGTAGGCATGAAACGCTTGATAAAACACAGATTGACTTCTAAGGTGTATTTTCTTTGGTGAAGTAGCTATTGAGTTTTCAACGCTTGCGTAAACATCGTTTGTTGTGCAATGCTTCACAGGTATGGCAAACATCGACAAGGTGACGCCCCGCCTAGCTCTTGATCTATGTATTTGATTGAGCAGCCAGAATATGTTCAAGGTCGACTTACCAAAGAGTACACCTACTGTATGTCACAGTTTTGTTTACTTGAGGTGTTAGAAAGTATTAAACGTCTGCACTGCGACAAAAATGCAGTCTCCCATCTCTCTCACAGTATATTCAGTTTGCAATGCACCATGTGAAACTTCCGCTGTGCAAAGGTTTACAAATGCTGAATAGATCGAAAGTGTGCTTTGCGTCTTACAATTTGCGTGTATATTTCCGATTGCATACTCTGCAGTAGAAAAAATAGGATTGGAAAAATTTGATGTTTTCATTTCCAATGCTGTTTTCACATGTAGGAGCAATCCAATACACAAACAGCGCCTGCGAGAAAAGTGCTGGATTCTACGGAGCGTAGTAAATCATATTTACAAAGCATAAGTCTGATAAGGCTGCTGTCCAACCTTTGAAAAAATTAATGAATTGTCCGAAGGTGTGCATCACGGCTTACTTTCTGAAATTACAGCCTCAACCACGAAGCCTGAATCAGATATAGAGCCCCTGGAATTGAAACACTTCTACCTTCTCCTGAAGGTACGGTCACTTGTAAAGGCAATCATGCAGTCAAACCCCTGGCGGTCACATAGCATAGTCAACCTCATTTCCCATGCTCGCCTTCGTCATCGCTGATGTCGAACCGCTCACATGTGCTGCAGTGTTGGAAATTTGCTTCACGCCTTTCGCTAAAACACACATTCGACAGAGCAGCGCGCAATAAAGGTAATGCTGATGCTATGTTCGTTCATCAACACGATGAACTAGTCAATTTATGCCTTGCTAGAAACGTTCTAGCCTCTTTTCAACACAAAATATCTAGTGTGATATTCCATCTTTCAACATGCTGCTTTGAAACATTTCGTCGTTGCTGCTGCAAAATACGAAAATGTGCCCAATAAATCACTGTCTAGAAATATGTAATCAATACCGCAGTCTGCACAATTTGCAGCAAACCTCAGACTAAGTACATTTATCCTGTTTAATGTCGTGTTGACGCAAAAAAACACGCTACGATATAAACACAAAGTGAATATGGGATGCTGTCTTCCGTGGTCAACCAGCGACCTAGCGTTCAACGCGATGCCTGCCGTGTGCAACGCTTCACAAAAGCTCGAGCATCAAGACCGTGCTGCACGGCTCAGACTCTGATTGCTTGACTCGATCCCACTGATTTGACAAAAGAAGTGTTCTAGTATTCTACTGCTTTGTCCACTCTCTAAACTACCCGGAATCTCGACTAATAATGCACTGCTACACCCCAATATCTGGAGTTCAACGCAGATGGTCTTGTTGGCAACGCGAGCTTCTAGAATGGCTTCACGTTCTGAAGTCGCAGTTTCAACCACGCAGCCTGCAATAGAAGTAATGCGGCATGAAAAGATATTTTTCAACCCTATCCTCATGCTTGGTTCATTTGTAGAGACGATCGAGTAGTCAAATCATGAACTGAATCCGAAAAAAATTTTTCCCTCCATCTAGCACAGTAAATCTACGCTGTAGTTCTACAAGACATGTAATCATGTTCCAGTCATTCTCTTCATAAAATTTGACTCTGGTACACTACAGAATTCATTTCCTGAAAGAGGTATGTGTAAGTGATCAGCAATCGCATTTTCTAGATACTCGAGATGTATACACGTGAGATGTTGCACTGTTTAAGACGGAAACACTCGTGCCTAAACTACTTGTGGTGTGGGGCTTATTGAAGAGATTGCGCATTTGTACCACGACAGAGAGAGTGCAAAAATATCATGAGTGAGTCGTTTATCGACTGCCGTTCAGAAAGCAGAAGGTGCGGATTCTTTGGCGCAATTGTCAGCTGAAATTTCCATTTCCTGATAATTGAAAGACAGAGTTGTACAAAGTGTACAGAAAACGCTTTTTTAACTTTCGCTTGAGAGTGCGCGAGATTTCAGACCAGTGTCCCTTTTTCACTCTTTTTTTTCTTCTAATTTTCGTATGTTGCTTTTTTCCCTGCACTCTCATCAGGACACAGCAGAGACTCTGACGACGCGTGGTCTTATATGTGCAAGCTTCTGCAACGGTTTTAAGCAGCCTTCTATAGGCAATGCAATGGCCCAGAATGTGCTGCACGGCTCACTCGCTAAAGGAATACATTGGGTCGAGCAGCGTGCAATGGACGTAAAGCCCGAGCTGTGTTTACATGTGAATCCAATTAACTAGAGTATCCACTCTTTTCTAAGGTAATTCAGTTTTCTCATAAGACAGGCGTTGCATTTGGAGACTCAGCTCTACGGATTGTCTCTGTCGTGCAGAATTTGTAGACGCTGCATAATGCAAGCATGTTCTCGAAAACTCACCGGCTGAATGGATACAATTGACAGCAAAGTCTGCACTATCTACACGCTCTAAAGAGAATTTGGACTTGTTTATTGCTGTGTCTGCAGAAAAACATCAGCTACCTAGTGAAACTGTGCGAGATTCATAAAATGCTCTCTACCGTGAACTAAGAGCTGCCTAGTGTTTGATGCGAGTTTATACCATCTGTGCTGGGCAGCACTTCTCAAGTACCGTGAATATCACGATCGTCCTGCAACGCTCAGGTCCAAACTCAAAAATACAATGTCTTGAATGAAAGTGATGAGACTTGACGAAAAAAATCTAAGAAAATTCTACTGTACGTTGTTGCCTTTTAAAATTGGTTGGTAATCAGACTCTGCACAGCTACATATAAACAATGTCTGCTTCACATGCATCACAATGAGTCTAGTTCTCAATGTGAGTTTCTGCACGTGCTGCTGTGCATGTCCAAATGTGTGCTTCACAATTCAATTCCTCAAATCATAGCATCAACTTCGCAGCATGCACTAAGATAATGCAGCTTAAAAGGGAAGCCTTCTACCTCATCCTAGTGCGGTGTTCATAATTGTAAATACAATCAGGTAGTCAAACCATGCACCCTCAGTTTATATCTATCTCTCATGTAGTATTGTCAATCTGTGTTAACGCTCTACGAAATGGGTACCCCCGAACTATTTGCAACAGGTCCAAGTCTATGTACATGTATTTTGTCTAGTGTGATGTTTGCAGAGAAACACACGCTACGATGTAAACACAAAATAATTACAGGATGCTCTCCTTCGTGATCAACAAGTGACCGACCGTTTAAGGCAAGGTATTTCCATGCCTGCTGTGTGCAACAACTCACAAATTCCGCGAATATCAAAAACCGTGCAGCACGGGTAGAGTCCTGATCCATATAATCGATCTCACAGACTTCAGTAGAGGAAATGCCACTTGACGAAAATAATGTTCCAGTATTCTACTTTGCGTTCACTCTCTAGTACACCCAGGTACATGGTAAAACATGCACTGCTATAAGAACACCTTTTTTCTCAACGCAGATGAAATAGTTCGCAGTGCGAGCATCTAGAATGGCTACACATTCTGAGTAATTGTCTCAACCAAGCCGCCTGCACTAGAAGTAAAGGCGACATGAAAAAAATTCAATCTATTTTATTCAATTGCCTTGTTCACTTGTAAAAACAATCAAGTATTCAATCCACGCACTGAATGCGAGAAAAATTTTGCCCCTCATCTACCACACGAAATCTAATTAAATGTCTACGAAACAGGTAATCAACTTCCATTTTTTTTTCCTGATGATACATGACTCTGGTAGACTAAAAGACTCATCTCCTGAAAGAAACATGGGTATGTGAGCAGCATAAGCATTTTTTAGGTATTCGAGATGCATACACATGTGATGTTGTAATGTGCAGGACGGAAAGACTCGTGCCTACACTACATGTGGTGTAGCGCTTTGTGAGGGGATTGCGCATCGTACAACGACAGAGAGAGAGTGCAAAAAACTCATGAGTGAATCGTTTATCGAATGCCGTTTAGAAAGCAAAACGTGCGGAGTCTTTAGCGGAACCGGCTGCTGACTCATCCAGTGCTTGCTATTTATAAAACATAGTTATACAAAGTGCCTAGAACAACAATTTCGAAGACTGCTCGGAAATGCGCGAGACGTCAGGCCAATAACTTTGTTTCACTCTCTTCATTTTTTAAACTCCATGTCTTTCTTTTTCGCCTGCACTGTCATCAGGACATTGCAGAGCTTCTGACGACGCGTAATTTCATACATGCAAGCCTGTGCATCGGCTTTAAGGCAGCCTTCTATAGGTTATGCAATAGTCGCGAATGCTCTGCACGGCTCACTTGCTGAAGGCATACATTAATTCACGCAGCGTCCAATGTATTTTATCCTGGTGCTGTGTCTACATGTGAATCCAATCAAGTAAAACCTCCACGCCTTGCTAAACAAATTCCTGTTTTCTTTTAGCACAAAACATCCAGTTTGAATTTCGGATCAACTGATTTTTAATGTCCTGCAGCTTTTGTAGACGCTGCAAATTACAATCGTGTTTCCAATGTCTCACGATCTGAATGTATACAATTAGCAGCGGAGTCTTCAGTGTCTACACGCCCTAGAGAGAATTTGGTCCTGTTCAGCGCCTTGTCTGCAGAAGAATACCGGCTACTTAGTGAAGCAATGTTAGATTCGTAAACTGCTCTCTACCGTGAACTAGGAGCTATCTAGTTTTACCGAAAGCTTATACCATCTCTGCTGGGAAACATTTCTCAAATACTGCAAAATCCGAAATTGTGCTGCAAAGATCAGGTTCAAATTTCAATAACGCAATGTCATTGATGAAGGTGATGAACATAACAAATAGAGTCTCATAATACTTACTGTACATTTTTGCCTTGTATTAATGCTTGTTATTTGGACACCGCACAACTATATATTGACAATGTCTTTTTCCTGCGCACCACAATTTATTTAGTTCTCAATGTGAGCTCTGACATGGCTGCATTGCATGTTTTTATGAATACTGAGATGTCCGAAATAAATCCTTAACGGTTGAATTTGTCAAACTACAGCTTCAACTATGCAGCTTGCAATAAAAAAGCGCGGCTTGGAAAAAGGGCCTTCTATTTCGTTGTAGTGCGGTGTTCATATTTGCAGAGGCAATCATGTAGTCAAATCATGCACCCTCAGTGTGTATTTATTTCATGTGTAATACAGTCAATCTGTGTTACAGGTCTACGATATCGGTATATCAATCAAGTGAAGAACTTTTCTTTTAAAAACGATATGGAAAAGCGGTCCGTATATACAATCTATACTCTCGAAAAGCACTGCACTGTGTAAAAAGGGCGCCTTGTGTTTAGACATGTGTTTCTGCATATTGTGAAAGAGATGCGCTCTGAACACTGTTGAAGAGAGAGCGAAAATGTTTCGTATGTGAGTTGTTTATTCACTGCCGTTCAAAAACAATTTATGCGGATGCTTCAACAAAACGGTCAACGAAAACGCCAGTGCTTGCTGTTTGAAAACAAAATAAAAGAGTATACATCTGTTGACGTACATCTTCCCACGCTTGCCAGAGGGCAAAATTGTACGCCAGTGTCTCGATTCCCACTTGAGTTTTTTTCAAATGCAGTTTCTTTTTCGCCTAGCGTATCACCAAGAGTTCCGAGTGACCCTGATCAGCACCAGATTGCTGACATGTCCTGCACATTACTCGAAAATGAAAGACAGAAGCGTAAACGCTTTTTTTCGCATATTGTAGTAATGTGTTTCCAGACAGAAGTCATTCTGAGTACGTGTTGTTGGGGTCGTTGCATTTCTGCTTTTTCAAATCGACACACACTCCCAAATTCTGAGAACCTGACAGATATTTTGAAAAAGATCTAGTCTCAAAGGGTAAAAAACGACCGGGTTTGAACTTTTTTGTGCAAAAAATGAATTTGTTTGATATGTACACGCATAGTCGCAATACGAGCCTTTGCTACTGTTGCTATGTAATTGTTCCATTTGCGCTCCCATTTTTAGAATGTGCTGCAGGGCTTACTCTCTTTGGACGTATACGCAATCGCAGATCTTGCAGGAAGTTCATCGCGCCCTAGGAGTAGATATTTACACTCATGTTCAATGATATGTAGGCATGAAACGCTTGATAAAACACAGATTGACTTCTAAGGTGTATTTTCTTTGGTGAAGTAGCTACTGAGTTTTCAACGCTTGCGTAAACATCGTTTGTTGTGCAATGCTTCACAGGTATGACAAACATCGACAAGGTGACGCCCCGCCTAGCTCTTGATCTATGTATTTGATTGAGCAGCCAGAATATGTTCAAGGTCGACTTACCAAAGAGTACTCCTACTGTATGTCACAGTTTTGTTTACTTGGGGTGTTAGAAAGTATTAAACGTCTGCACTGCGACAAAAATGCAGTCTCCCATCTCTCTCACAGTATATTCAGTTTGCAATGCACCATGTGAAACTGCTGCTTTGCAACATCTTATAGATGCTGAAGCGATCGAATGTGTGCTCTGTGTCTCACACTTTGAGCGTACAATTCGACTGCGTTGTCTAGAGGAAAAAACATAGGTATGAAGGAATATGGGTTTTAACACTCGGTTGCTGCTTTCAAATATAGAATCAATCCAATAAACAAACAGTGCCTTGCGAAAAAAGCGCCGGATTTTACGTAGCATAGTAAATCAAATATAAAAAGCAGAATTTTGATACGGCAAATGTACAACCTTTAAAAAAATTAATGACTTGTCCGAAAGTGTGCTTCACGGCTTACTCTCTACAATTACAGCCTAATCCACGCCGCCTGCACTAGAGAAAAAGCGGCTTGAACTGGAACAATTCTACTTTCTTCTGATGGTACCGTCACTTGTGAAGGCAATCATGTAATCAAGTATGACTTTTTACAGAAATTTTTGCGCTCACAAAGCACAGTCAGTATCCTTTGCAATGCTCGCCTTCGTCATCCTTAGTGTCTAACCGTTAGCATGTACCGCAGTGTCGGAATATTTGCTGCACGGCTTATGATAAAGCACACACTCGACAGAACAGCGTGCAATTGAGGTGGTGCTGCTGCTGTGTTCATTTAGCAAAACAATGAACTAGTCAGTTTACGCCATGATAGAATGGTTCTAGCCTAGTGTGATACTTCCATCTTTCATATTGCTGCTTTACAACCTTTCACCGATACGAAATACAAACATGTTCCCAATGTTTCGCTGTCTAGAACTACATTTTCAATACCCCAGTCTGCACTATTGACAAGAGGCACAAGGTGCTGTTTATAGAAACCACCTAGCATTCAACGCAAAAATTTTCTCATGCCTGCCGTGTGCAACACTTCTCAAATACTTCGAGCACCAAGACCGTGCTGCACGGCTCAGATTCTGATTGCTTAATTCAATTCCACTGATTTGACAAAAGAAATGTTCTAGTATTTTACTGCTTTGTTCACTCTCTAAACTACGCGGATACTCGACTAATAATGCACTGCTACACCCCAATATCTGGAATTCAACGCAGATGGTCTAGTCGGCAACGCGAGCTTCTAGATTGGCTTCACGTTCTGAAGTCGCAGTCTCAATCAGGCAGCCTGCAACAGAAGTAATGCGGCATAAAAAGAAATCCTTTTACTCTATTCTCATGGTCTGTTTACATGTAAAGACCAAGTAGTCAAACCAAGCACTGTATGCAAGAAAATTTTGCCCTCCGTCTAACACAGAGAATCTACGTTATATGTCTACGAGACAGGTAATCATCTTTCAATCATTCTCCTCATAATATATGACTCTGGGACACCTAAGAATTCAATTCCTGAAAGCGATAATACTAATTAATCAGCAATCCCATTTTTTAGATTCTCGAAATGTATACACATGTGGTGCTGCACTGTTTAAGATGAACACACTCGTGTCTACACTACTTGAGGTGTGGTGGTTTGTGAGATGGTTGCGCACTGTACCACGACAGAGAAATAGTGCAAAAATCTCATGTATGAGTCATTTATCGACTGCGGTTTAGAAAATAAAGGGTGCGGAGTCTTTAGCAAAACCGTCAGCTAACTCGTCCAATGCTTGCTAATTGAAAGACAGAGTAATACAATGTGCGTAGAGTACGTTTTTGTAAAATATCTCTCGGCAATGCGCGAGACGTCAGGCCAACAACTTTGTTTCACTCTCTTCATCTTTTAAATTTCAGGTCTTGCTTTTTCGCCTGCACTGTCACCAGGACATTGCAGAGCCTCTGACGACGCGTAATTTCATACATGCAAGCCTGTGCGTCGGCTTTAAGGCAGCCTTCTATAGGACGTGAAATGGTCGAGAATGTACTGCAAGGCTCACTTGCTGAAGGCATACATTGAGTCAAGCAGCGTGAAATGAACGTAATGCTCGTGCCGTTTCTACATGTGAATTTACCAAAGAGAAGGTCCAAATCTTGCTAGACAAATTGCTGTTTCCTTGATCACACAGGAGAAATTTTTTAAAACTCGTTTCTATGAAATTTTTCAGCCTTGCAGTCTCACTCTCTAAATGTATACAATTGACAGCGGAGTCTGCATTATTTACACGCCCTAGAAAGAATTTGGTCTTGTTCAGCGCCTTGTCTGCAGAAGAATACCAGCTACCTAGCGAAGCTATGTTAGATTGATAAACTGCTCTCTACCTAGGAGCTACCTAGTGTTTACCGCAAGCTTATACCATCTCTGCTGGGCAACACTTCCTAAATACCGCGAATTCCGAAGTTGTGCTGCGAAGCTCGGGTCCAAATTTCAATAACGCAATGTCATAGATGAAGGTGCTGTGATTTGACAAAAAGAATCTCACAACATTCTAGTGTACATTGTTGTCTTGTAAAAATGCTTGGTATTCGAACTCTGCACAGCTACATATAAAAAATGTCTCTTTCCCATGCATCACAATTATTCTAGTTCTCAATGTGAGCTTTTGAATTGGTTACTGTGCATCATCAAAAGTATGCTTCACGGTTCAGTTCCTCATATTACTGCATCAACTATGCAGCTTGCAATGAGAGAATGCAGCTTTAAAAGAAAGCCATCTACCTCATTCAAATGCTGTGTTCATTCTTGTGAATACAATCAAGTAGTCAAATCATGCACAATCAATCTATATCTATCTCCCACGTAGTACAGTCCATCGGTTAAAGATCTACGAAAAGGGTAATCCCGCGCTATTTGCAGCAGGCCCAAGTCGGTGTACATGTATTTGGTTTAATGTGGTGTTTGCACAAAAACACACGCTACGATGTAAACACACAATAATTACAGGATGCTCTCCTTCGTGATCAACAAGTGACCGACCGTTTAAGGCAAGGTATTTCCATGCCTGCTGTGTGCAACAACTCACAAATACCGCGAATATCAAAAACCGTGCAGCACGGGTAGAGTCCTGATCCGTATATTCGATCTCACAGCCTTCAATAGAGGAAACGCCACTTGACGAAAATACTATTCTAGTATTCTGTCTTTTATTCACTCTCTAATACACACAGGTACACGGATAAACATTCACTGCTATACGAACACCTGATTTTCTCAACGCAGATGGAACAGTTTGCAATTCGAGCTTCTAGAATGGCTTCACGTTCTGAGGTGACAGTCTCAACCACGCAGTCTGCAGTTGAAGTAATGCGGCATGGAGAAAAATCTATTTGATAAATTCAAACGCTTCGTTCACTTGTAAAGACAATCAGGTAAAGAATTCATACACTGACTGCGAGAAAAAGTTTGCTTTCCATCTAGCACACTAAATTTATGTTATATGTCTACGACCCATGTAATAATCTTCCAGTCATTCTTCTCATAATATGTGACTCTGGTACACCAAAAAACGCATTTCCCGAAAGATATATGGGTAATTGATCAGCATACGCACTTTTTAGGTACTCGCAATGAATACACATGTGACGTTGCAACGTGTAAGACGGACACATTGGTGCCTACACTACTTGTGGTGTGGCGCTTTGTGTGCAAGTTGCGCATTGTATTACGACAGAGAGTGCAAAAAACTCATGTGCGAGTCGTTTATCGACTGCAGTTTAGAAAGCAAAACGTGCGAAGTCTTTACCGGGACCGTCAGCTAAATCGTCCAATGCTTGCTAATTGAAAGACAGAGTACTACAAAGTGCGTATGATAGGTATCGCTCGGCACTGCGCGAAACGGCAGGCCAATGGCTCTTTTTTAACTTTTATACTTTCTAAATTTCATAACCTGCTTCTCCGCCTGCACTATCATCAGGACATTGCAGAGCCTCTGACGACGCGTAATTTCATAGATGCAAGCCTGTGCATCGGCTTTAGGGCAGCCCCTCTATAGGTAATACAATGGTCGAGAATGCTCTGCACGGCTCACCTTCTAAAGGCATACATTAATTCAAGCAGCGTCCAATGTACTTAATCCTGGTGCTGTGTCTACATGTGAATCCAATCAAGTAAAACCTCTACGCCTTGCTAAACAAATTCCTGTTTTCTTTTAGCACAAAACATCCAGTTTGAATTTCGGATCAACTGATTTTCAATGTCCTGCAGCTTTTGTAGACGCTGCAAATTACGAACGTGTTTCCAATGTCTCACAATCTGAATGTATACAATTAGCAGCGGAGTCTTCAGTGTCTACACGCCCTAGAGAGATTTTGGTCTTGTTTAGTACCGTGTCTGCAAAAGAACACCAGCTACCTAGTGAAGCAATGTTAGATTCGTAAACTGCTCTCTACCGTGAACTACGAGGTATCTACTGTTCAGCGCAAGCATATAACATTTCTGCTGGGCAACATTTCTCAAATACCGTGAAATCTGAAATTGTTCTGCAGAGCTCAAGTTCAAAACGATAGCACAAGTCTTCAATGAAGGTGATGCGACTTGACAAAAAAAACTCTTGGCATTCTACTGTACTTCGTGCCTTATACAAATGCTTGGTATTCAGACTCTGCACAGCAACATAAAGAAAATTTCTGCTTCGCATGCATATTAATCACCGTAGTTCTCAATGTGAGTTTATGAATTGGCTACTGTGCATGTTCGAAAGTATGCTTCATGGTTCAGTTTGCCAATCTACAACATCAAATGCGGCTTGAAAAGAAAGCCATGCACCTCATCCTGGTGCGGTGTTCATATTTGTAGAGGCAATCAGGTAGTCAAAACATGCACCCTCAATGTATATTTATCTTCCGTAAACTACAATCAATCTGTCTTACAGATCTACGAAATCGCTACGCCAGTCAAGTGAAGAATTTTTCTCTTTAAAATATTATAGATAAGCGATCTATATACACCTTTTTCAGATACTCGAGTTGTATACACGTGGAAAAAAGTGCACTGTGTAAAGAAAGCACCCATGTGTTCAGACGTGTGATTCTGCATATTGTAAACGGTTGCGCCTTTGAACAACGTTGAAGGGAGAGGGAAAATGTTCCATCCCCGAAAAAAAGTTTTGTGTGGATGCATCAACAGAACGGTCAGTGAGAACGTCAGTGCTCGCTGTTTGAAAACAGAACAAAACAGTATAATGTGATTGACGTACATATTCTCAGCGCACATGGCATAGCGCTAAATTTTACACCAGTGTCTCGGTTTGCACATGCGTTTCCTTTTAGGTAACGTTATTCTTTCTCACCTGACGTAACACCAAGACTTTCCTGTGATCCTGATCAGCACCAGGTTGCTGACGTGGTCCGTACATTACTAGAAGGAGAATGAAAGACGCGTAGACGCTTTCCGTCCCATAGGGTAGTAATGTGTGACCAGGCCGAAGTCATTCTGAGTACGTCTTATTAGGGTCGTTGCATAATGTGGTTGACACAAACTATCAAATCTCGAGAACACAACAGATACTTTAACAACATTCGTGTCTCACAGGGTCAGAAACCTCCGGGTTTGTACTTTTCTTGTACAAATGATTTTATTCAGTATGTACACGTATAGTCACAAAATGAGCCTTTGCTATTGTGGCTGTGTAATTGTGTCAGTTGTTCTCCAAATTCGAGTGCGTGCTGCACGGCTTACGCTCTTTAAACATATATGCAGTCGCACAGCTTGCAGGCAGTGCATCGCGCCGTAAGAATAAATACTTACACTCTTTCTTTAAGATATGTAGGCACGAAAAAGCCTGATGAAACACACAATAGACTGCAAAGTTGTCTTTTGCTTGAAGAAGTAGCTACTGAGTTTTCAACGCTCGCGTAAACATCGTTTGTTGTGCAGTGCTTCACAGGTATGGCGAAAATCGACAAGGTGACGCCCCGCCCAGCTCTTGATCTATGTATTTGATTGCGCAGCCTAGATTTGTTCAAGGTCAACTGATCAAAAAGTGCTCCTGTTTTATGTTACTGTTTTGTTTACTTGAGACATCAAAAAGAAGTAATCGTCTGCAATGCGACAGAAATGCTGTCTCCCATCTCGCACACAGTAGGTTTAGTTTACAATGCAGCCTGTGAAAATGCTGCTTTGCAACGTCTTATAGATGCTGAGAAGATCGAATGTGTGCTCTGTGTCTTACATATAGAGCGTATAATTCGACTGCATAGTCAGCAAAAATAATTCTGGTTTTTTACAATAGAATGCTGTTTTCACATGTAGAATCAA
This sequence comes from Podarcis erhardii, assembly GCF_964252035.2. Taxonomy (NCBI): domain Eukaryota; kingdom Metazoa; phylum Chordata; class Lepidosauria; order Squamata; family Lacertidae; genus Podarcis; species Podarcis erhardii. The sequence continues at coordinate 2,408 of NW_028292990.1, read as the reverse complement.
GCCAATACACAAACAGTGCCCTGCGAGAAAAGTTCCGGATTCTACGTAGCATAGTAAATCAAATATACAAAGCACGATTTAACAAGTCTAGTATGTGACCTTAAAAAAAAATGAAGAGTTGTCCGAATGTGTGCTTCTGGGCTCACTCCCTAAAATCAAGGCCTTAACCGAGCAGCCTGCAGTAGAGATGAAGCGGCTTGAATCGGAACACATGATAATACAGTCACTTGTGAAGGCAATCATGTAGTCAAACCATGAATTTTGGCAGAACTTCTGGTGCTTATATGGCACAGTCAATCTCATTTACAATGCTCGCCTTCGTTATCCATGGTGTCTAACCGTTCAAATGTACTGCAGTGTTGGAAAATGTGCTGAACGGCTCATGCTAAAGCACACACTCGACAGAGCAGCGAGCAATGGAGATAATGCTGCTGCTGTGTTGATTTACGAATGTCAATGAACTAGTCGATTTATGCTTTTCTAGAAAAGTTGTAGCCTCCGTCTGACACAGAATATCAAGGGTGGTATTCCATCATTCAACATGTTGCTTTGCAACGTTTAATCGATGCTGCAAAACTCAAAGATTTTATGATGTTTCACTGTCTAGACCTGTCTAATCAATACCGCAGTCCCTACTATTTGCAACAGGCCCAATGCTACACCTATTCTGTCTAGTGTCGCGTTTGCAAAAGACACACGCTACGATAAAAACACAAAGTGAATATAGAATGCTGTCTTCCGTGATCAACCAGCGACCTATCGTTCAGCGCGAGGTATTCCCATGCCTGCCGTTTGCAACATTTCACAAACACAGCGAGCACAAAGACCGTGCTGCACAGTTCAGATTCAGATTGCTCAATTCGATCTAATGAAATTGGAAAATCTATCATTCTGTTGTTCGACTGCTCTGTTCACTCTCTGCGCTACCCAGTTGCTCGACAAACAAAGCACTGCTACACCTTAATATCTGGTTTTCAACGCAGATGAGCTTGTTGGCAACGCGAGCTTCTAGAATGGCTTCACATTTTGAAGTCACAGTCTCAACCACGCAGCCTGCAATAGAATTAATGCGGCATGAAAAGAAATTTTCTACTCTATTCTCACGGTGTGTTCACATGTAGAGACAACCAAGTAGTCAAACCATGGAAATTTTGCTTTTCATCTAGCACAATGATTCTATGTTATATGTCTACGAGACACGTAATCATCATTCAGTCATTCTTTTCATAATATGTGACTCTGGTACACCAAAGAATACATTTCATGAAAGCGATATGAGTAAGTAATCAGCAATCGCATTTTCTATTACTTGTGGTGTGGAGCTTTTTGAGGGGGTTGCACATTGTACCACGACAAAACGAGAGTGCAAAACTTTCATGTGCCAGTCGTTTATCGACTGCCGTGTAGAAAGCAAAGCGTGCGGATTCTTTAGCGCAGTTGTCAGCTGAAGTGTTTAGTGCCTGCTATTTTTAGAAGACAGAGTAATACAATGTGCCTAGAGTGCGTTTTTTCAGATATCGCTCGGCAATGCGAGAAACGCCAGGCCAGTGACCCTGTTTCATTCCTTTTACTTTCTACGTTTCTCGACTTTTTTTTTCGCATGCACTATCATCAGGACGTTGCAGAGCCTCTGACGACGCGTAATTTCATACATGCAAGCCTGTGCATCGGCTCTAAGGCAGCCTTCTATAGGTTATGCAATAGTTGAGAATGCTCTGCACGGCTCACTTGCTGAAGGCATACATTGAGTCAAGCAGCGTGAAATGAACGTAATGCTCGTGCCGTTTCTATATGTGAATTTCACCAAGTAGAAGGTCCAAATCTTGCTAGACAAATTGCTGTTTCCTTGATCACACAGGAGAAATTTTTTAAAACTCGTTTCTACGAAATTTTTCAGCCTTGCAGTCTCACTCTCTAAATGTATACAATTGACAGCGGAGTCTGCATTATTTACACGCCCTAGAAAGAATTTGGTCTTGTTCAGCGCCTTGTCTGCAGAAGAATACCAGCTACCTAGCGAAGCTATGTTAGATTGATAAACTGCTCTCTACCTAGGAGCTACCTAGTGTTTACCGCAAGCTTATACCATCTCTGCTGGGCAACACTTCCTAAATACCGCGAATTCCGAAGTTGTGCTGCGAAGCTCGGGTCCAAATTTCAATAACGCAATGTCATAGATGAAGGTGCTGTGATTTGACAAAAAGAATCTCACAACATTCTAGTGTACATTGTTGTCTTGTAAAAATGCTTGGTATTCGAACTCTGCACAGCTACATATAAAAAATGTCTCTTTCCCATGCATCACAATTATTCTAGTTCTCAATGTGAGCTTTTGAATTGGTTACTGTGCATCATCAAAAGTATGCTTCACGGTTCAGTTCCTCATATTACTGCATTCACTCATTGCA